>NC_056745.1:1256067105-1256289605 GCF_019279795.1 Protopterus annectens
CGTACCGGATGTGTAACACATTCCTTATTTACATTCAAGGAATGCATTTAGTGAAGTATTTATTTATTCTGTTACATCCGGTACGGTTGCCTTTGCCCGTACATAGCTTACAGCTGCAGTGGCTAGGCTTTTCAGCCGTATTGCACTACGGCAAAGTGCCGCTGCAGCCATTTGGGTTCGGCGATGTAGCTCGCAGGGAATTGTCCTGCGGGCTACACGCCGGAATCCAGAAAATAGTCATGCACCATTCTTAATGGATGCCAGCAGCAACCATCTTGCCAGTCAACAGGATATTGGAGGCAGATGGAAAGAGTAATTCCAGCAGCTTCTGAGCAAAGAAAACCGCACAGAAGCTGTACTGCCCCAGACACAGCCTGCAATGAAAGAAAATGAAGAGCCCAGCATAGAAGTAAGAACATCACTAATAAAAATAGTCAGGGAAAGCAGCAGGCTCAAATGAGATCACAGTGGATATGATAACGATGTTTGGTGAGATGGGGGGAAATGGCTGCTGAGGGTACTCATAGCAGTGTGGAGAGAAAGGCTGGAGAATAAGCATACTAGTGCCAGTGTTCAAAAACAAAGGGACATTTACAACTGTGAGCAGTACAGCGGTAACTGCTGTCATATTGCATGAAAGTTCTGGAGAGGGTTATTGATAAAGGAATATGCAGAGTAGTTGAAAGTAAGATGGGAGATGAGCAGTTCGGATTCAGATCGGAATGCAGCACAACTTACCTGATGTTTGCAATGAGACAGAGAGTTGAGAAGAAGCTAGAGATGAGGAGAAAGTCCAACTAGGGATTCCTAGACTTGGAGAAAACATATGAATAGGTCCCAAGAAAGCTGATTTGGGCAACAATGCAGTGGTTCAAAGTTCTAGAATTAGTGTTAACTTTGTACAGGGATCCAGTGACTCAAGTGTGAACAGTGTTCTGTCTCACAGAGGGGTTCCCATTGAGAGTGGGTCTGTATAAGGGTTTAACTCTGAGCCCACTGTTGTTCACACTGGTGATGGACTGTATTAGAAAACAGACTGGAAGGGACAGATCAACAAAGTTGCTGTATGGAGATGATGTGGTATTACTGTTAGACTCTAAGCAAAGGATAAAGACATGGAATACAAAACTGAAGGCACACAGGATGAAACTGAGTTACAGATAAGACCGTTGTAATAGGAACAAACAGTGGACATCAAAAGAAGCTGAGAATTGAGATAGAAGGGAAAATAGTGGACCAGGTAACTGCTTTAGGTATCTGGGAGAGCGAAAGTCTGAGTGAAGAGATCAAAGCTGGAATCAGAGGAGCTGCAGCCAGTTGGCACAGACTATTAGGTGTAGTATGTGACAGAAGAATGCCAAAGAAGCTAAAAAGAAAGGGGTACAAAACAGTGATGTGACCATTACTACTGTATGGTACAGAAACCTGGGCATTAAAGCAGTTGATGAAACTAGAGGTTCTGGAGATGAAGTATCTGAGATGGGTGGTAAGATGCACACTGTGGAACAGATGAGGAAATTAGAACATACCAGAAGCCAACGTCGCTTCCATTGTCGAATAGGTCAAAGAGAACAGATTACAGTGGTTCAGGCACATATGCAGAAAAGCAGAAGAAGGTCTAGCGAAGATGATGTGGGACAGACTGGAAGAAGACAAGAGGAAGCAAGGGTGTTCAGCAAAGAGGTGGATGGATTGTGTCAGAGAAGACCTGCAACATTTAGGCAAGATTGTTGAAGAAGATAGGAGTGTGGCATTGAATAGAGAGAGAGAGATGGCAACAGCTGACACAAAACTCTGACCCCTTGTAGAAAATGGGGAAAAGGGGGTTGATAACACCTCAACAAACTCGAAAGCCCCAGAAGTTCCTATCAAAAAAGATCTCTGGGCTTAAGAACTTTAGATCTGATGTTGTAATTTTCATTCTTTCCTCAACAAATGAGTTTGGATCCGACTCAACCCCTTTTTCCAGCTAGTGGAACACTGAAAGCTCTTGGTCTCCTCCCTTACCCATAACGCACCAGTCCTGTACCATATTTCATATCTCGTTTTTCACCTTCACTTAGACATGGTCACTGACTAGGTCTTGAGTTAGAACTTAATTATAATGACTACAAGGAGCTATATACACATATAACTATCTTCTTTTTTGACTACATCCTCCCTTACTCTTTCTACACTATTTTTAGTGTATCTGTGTCGATACCGTTGTTGGTATTTTTCTTTACTTTTCCCTTTCCCTTACCTTTATGGTAAACTTTTGAAATTACCATTGCTGACAATACTTTCCCTTTTGTTTGTAATTGTCCAAAAAAAAACTTCTTAATATTTTGTCTGATGTTCTTCATGTTTCACTGTTGCAATCATCACATTTTGGTTATCCCTGCCAGGGTAGCCCTCAGTCAGCCCGAATACCAGAGGCTTAGTATTTCTGCATCGATTGCTGTCTCTTCAGGACTGACGTCAGGTCGTCAGTAGTATAAAGTAAGGCAGCCGACACCATTACATCAGTCTTTCTTGCCGAGAAGCAGAAGCAGTTCGCACAAGTGCTGGTCGGCCGCTACCTGAGTTTTTGTTTTCCAAATTGAAGTTGAAGTCTTCTAAAGCTAAGTACCCCGTTGGAGATCCTTTTTTCTTGTTCTAACCGATGTCCGAAAAAGTTAACAATTGTCCTGCCTGTGGAAAGCAAATACCACACAGAGACTTTCATTCTTACTGCTCACTTGCTTAGGCCCAGACCATGACGCCCCCCGCTGTCGCTTTTGTGCTTTGTTCAATGCCAGAATTGTACATCGTCGGGCCCTTATTGTAGCTAAATATTTTCGCTCTCAGTCCTCTATTTGCGATATGGCTTCGTTAAGCCATCCAACAGCAGATCTTCTGAAAAAACATAAGGATAAAGACAGAGACAGACTGCAGAGGTCCAAGCCTACCGAAGAAGCTTCTGTTAAGCTAGTCATCAGTTCTCTGGTCCTCAGTGAGGTGCTTTCGCAGCCCCTGATGCCCGCTTCTGTGGATTCGCAGGCCGATACAGAGACCCTTTCTTCATCGGCTAAGGATCCTGCGGTTGTCTCTACCTTGGATGGGTCCGGAGCCGCTGAACAGGCACCAGCTTCCAAGGAAGTACTTCGCACTACCAATTCTCGACACAAACCAACGACTTCTTTCCCGTCTGCTGTTCTTTTGAAAACTACCGAGTTTCTAAGGCCCAGGGTATGAACCACACCCAAGAAACCAGCGACCCCATCTCAGGCACCTGCTTCCTTGCCTCACTCTCAAATGCTTAAAATGGCAGAAGACCTTATAATGTTGATCAGGGGAAGCCAAGGTGCCCCTTCCAAAAGAAAGAGATTTTTCCCCAGTAGTCTTATCTGAACAGGAGTCCGATGACTCTGATGCCTCTGAATATGAAGACATGCAACCCCTCTCTGCTTGTGAGGATTCTGATGCAGAGGAATCCATTCCTTCAGCCTCTCCACCCAAAGATTTTTCCTTTGGGGAAATCCTTCATACTTTAAGGGAGCATTTCCAATGGGAATGTCAGGACTACCCTCAGTCTAAAAATAGACTCAGGGAATTTTTAGATCTTCCACAGCACAGACCCTTGGCCATTCCTCCTGTCCTGGATGTTGTGCATGAGGTTTTCATGGAATCTAGTTTAACTCCTGACACCCTCCCTCCTGCTCCCAAGAAACCTCACAGGTATTACAGAGTCCCTGACTCAAAATCCTACTGCTGACCCTGAGGTTATCTCCCAAGGGCTTAAAGGAATTAAAGCAACTTCTGCTAAGAATCCCACCCCCTCAGATAGGGATTCCCGAGCATTAGACAGATGGGGTAAAAAAGTATACACCTCTGCTACTCTTGCTGTTAGAGCACTAAATTGTCAGTTCCACATGCTAAAATTCCAGCAGCATGCAATGAAACTCCTCAAACAAAAAATATCAACTTTTCGTGCTTGTGCAGAAAATAAAGAGCTGCAAGACTTAATGCATTCTGCAAGTCAAGTAAAGTACAGTTTTGTACCTACCATAAATGTAGATGTTTGAGTGTATACCCTGCTGCAGTCATCACACTTGGGTTATCCTGCCGTCGGGCGGTCCCGCAGTCGGCCTGAATTCCAAAGTCTTGGTCCGGCGTCGGTTGCTGTCGCTTCTTCCCTGACATCAGTGCGCCAGGGGTATACAAGAGGCATCCGATGCCATTTTCTTCAGTTTTTCTTGCCCCAGATGTCAGGTGCCCCCCCAAAAGGTGGTCAGTAGATAGTACCAATAATAAAAGTTTAGCACAAACAAAACATCCCTCCAGCTATAAGCAAATACACCACAAAGGTTGTATCAGATTTTAAGGTATTGAAAGGTTTTAGTTAGGTCAGAGGGGATGGAGGGAGGGTAACCTGGACTGCACCAGGGTATACACTCGAACATCTACATTTATGGTAGGTACAAAACTGTACTATGTTCATCGTGTTACCCTGCTGCAGTCATCACACTTGGGTAGAATCCCAAAGCTAAGGATGGGAGGTGGAGTCAAAAAGGGTTAGAGGAGGCTAGAAGGGCCCTGCAAAACTGCAGTGGCGAAGCCAGCTCTAGTCTTAGAGTAAAGAGGTAAGTGATAGTGTTTGGTGAAGGTGTGTACTGAATTCCAAGTTGCAGCTTCCAGAATATCCTTGGTTGGCAACCCCCTGAGGAAGGCTGTAGATGTAGCTGCTGCCCTGGTAGAGTGGGGCCTTATGCTAGCAGGAACTGGTTTTCCATGGTGGGTGTAGCAAAAACGTATGCAATGTCCTATCCATTTGGAAATGGTCTGTTTTGAGATAGCCTTTCCTTGTGATGCTGTAGCATAGGATACAAAAAGCTGGTCAGATTTTCTGAAAACCTTAGTTTTATCCAAGTAGTAACGTAGCTGCCTGTGAATGTCCAAGGAATGCAGGAGTCTTTCTCCTTTGTTCTGTGGATTTGGAAAGAAGGTGGGTAAATGGATGGTTTGATTTAGAGCCACACTGGATACCACCTTAGGCATAAAGGAGGGGTTAGTTCATAGAGAAACTCTGTCTTGATGAAAAATGAGGAAAGGCTGTACTGCCATTAGTGCCTGAAGCTCTGAGACTCTTCTGGCTGAAGTAATTGCTAGCAGCAGGGCAGTCTTCCATGATATAAACTTTAAGTCAGCTGAGAAAGCTGGTTCAAAAGGAGGTAGCGTAAGTTTTTCCAGAACAAAATTGAGGTCCCAAGTTGGTGTTGGTGCTCTCCTGGGAGGCCTAATGTTGTTGGCCCCTCTGAGAAACTGCCTTAGAAGTGGATGTGAAAATAAGGGAGGATCCGTGTTGTAGTAAGCTTAAATAGCTGAGGCGTGGATTTTAATAGATGAAAAAGAAAGCCCTTTGTGTAACATCTCAGTTAAATATTGTAGAATCTGAGGTATGTCCGGCTGAAGGGTATTTTGGCCTTTAGCTTGGTTCCGGGCGCAAAACCTTTTCCATTTGTCTGAGTAGGCTTTCCTGGTGCTGGGCCTCCTGGCTTCTAGAATAACATCCATAACAGCTTGTGAAAGAGGAGCTGGCTGGTTGCTTAGGTGATTTGCCATGCAGCCAAATTTAAGGTTTTGAGCTGGCTATGTAGAATCTGACTGTCTTGCTGAGTGAGCATATGAGTAATTTGTGGTAAAAATCCATGGTGGGCCCTGGGCCATATTCCTTAATAGTGGGTACCAGTGCTGGCGTGACCATTCTGGGGCAATGAGTATCATTCGAGGTCTCTCCATCCTGACTTTCAGCAGCACCTTTGTGAGAAGGGGCAATGGAGGGGAGGCATATATTGTCAGCATTTTCCAACTGAATGAGAGTGCGCCCACTTTCCAAGCTTGATGGTGAAATGTCCTTGTACAAAATTTTGTTAGCTGATAGTTTTGGGGGCTGGCAAACAGGTCTCTGTCTGGGTGCCCCCATTTTTGAGTTATCATTGCAAATACTTGTGGATCCAGTTTCCACTCGTGGGGATCCATGATGTTTCTGCTTAGGTCATCTGCCAATGTGTTCTTTTTTCCTGGCAGGAATTGAGCTTGTAATTGAACTTGGTAAGCCAGTGCTGTGTTCCACAAGGTCATTGCTTGCCTGCATAGAGGGTAGGAGTGTGTACCCCCTTGTTTGTTTATGTACCACATTACTGTGGTGTTGTCTGTCCTTATTGTAAGCTGTCCTGGATGTAAGAGGTCCTTGAAGGCTGTCAGGGCATTCTGTACAGCTAGCATTTATTTTTGATTGATGTGCAGATTCCTTTGATCTGCAGTCCATATGCCTTGAATGCACTGTCCTCCCATGTGTGCCACCCAGGCGTAGTCCGATGCATCTGTTGTCATAGCTTGCCTGGCTGGGGGTAAGGTGAAAGGCTGACCCTTGTTGAGGTGACATGCCTGTGACTACCATAGAAACTCCTGTTGAAGGCAGGGAATGAGAGGTATCATTGTTTCCAAGCTGTGGCTGTGTTGAGTCCATACACTTTTTAGGTACCATTGTAATTTCCTCATATGCAGTTTTGCAAATGGTATTAGTAGTATGCAAGATGCCATGAAGCCCAAGGCCTGCAGAATTTTTCTTGCAGGGAGTCGGGTCTTTGTTGCCATTGTTTTGAAGTATTGAGTTAGTTGTAGTTGTTTGTCTAGCATCAGATAAGCCATCTGGGCCATTGTATTCAAGCTGGCACCCAGGAATGTCATATTTTGTGAGGGCACTAGTTTTGATTTCTTTTCGTTTACTGTGTACCCTAGGCAACTTAGAAGGTGTTTTACAAAAGCCAGATGTTGTAAGAGAATGTCCTTGCTTTCTGCTTGGATGAGGCAGTCGTCCAGGTATGGGTATATTTGAATTCCTCTTTGTCTGCAGTATGCAATTACTGGTGCCAGGCATTTTGTGAAGACCCTGGGCGCGGTAGATAAGCCAAAGGGGCAGTGCAGAGAATTGGTAATGAGTTGAACCTGCAATAAAACATAGGTATCTTCTGCAATTTTGTCTGATAGAGACATGTGGGTATGCCTCCTTGAGGTCCAACGTTACTAGCCAAGCTTTCTTGCCCAACATGGGAAGAAGCTGCTGTAGTGTTAGCATCTTGAATGTGGGTACTTGCAAGAAGGTGTTTAGAATTGAAAGGTCCAGAATGGGTCTCCAAGCATTGTCCTTTCTGGGGACTAGAAAGAGCCTTGAGTAAAATCCTTGGCCTTGCTCCTGTGTAGGTACCAGTTGAATGGCTCTCATGTCCATGAGAATTGTAATTTGTTTTTGTGCCTCTACCCATTGATTTTGTGGCAGGTTTGGCATTCCTTTTATCCTTGGCAAGGTGTGGAAATGGAATCTGTATCCTTGTGAGATAATGTCTAGGACCCATTTGTCCTTTGTGACGATGCGCCAATTGTCTGCAAAAAGTGCTAATTTTCCTCCCAAGGGAGCTGCCAAGGGAGTTTTGCTTGGCAGTTTGAGGTTTAAGTCATTGTGTTTGCCTTCTAGTAGGTTGGGACCTGTCTTCTCCTCCCTTCTGTGTTGCAGTGCCCCATTGTCGAGGTTTGTAAGGGATTTGTGCTTGTCCTCTGCCCCTTGGGTGCCTGTATTTACCCCACTGTGGTCTGTCAGAAGCTGGAAAGGACCAATTTTTTGTTGGCCAATTTCTGCTGAATCGTGGGGGCTGTACCTGTAAGAAATCTTTGACCGTCTGCATAGATTTTGCCTTATCCTCCATTTTCTTTAAAACCTCTTCTGCTTTAACCCCAAATAAGACATCCTGCTGTAAGGGAGCATCTAGTAACTTTGCTTTAACATGATCAGGCAGAGTTTGTTCCTTTAACCAGGCATGTCTACGTATAACAGACCCAGTAACAGCTGCTCTACAGGAAGCTTCCAAGGAATCAAATCCACATTGTAAAGTATGTTTGCCCACCTGTTCAGCTGCATGCAACAGATCCTGCATTTCCTTGAATTCAGACTGTTGAGGGTGCATGCTCATCTTTTGTTTTATTTGAGACATTAAGAATTGCTGGTATTTAAGCATGTGAAATTGACAATTTAGTGCTCTCGTAGCTAGAGTAGCTGAGGTGTAAACCTTCTTCCCCCACCTATCTAGTGCTCTGGAGTCCCTTTCAGAGGGTACAAGATTTTTAGCCATAGAAGCCTTAGCCCTTTTGGGACCCTGGGAGATTGTCTCTGGATCAGCAACAGGGCTTTTGTAAAGGAATGTGTGTGAGTCAGGCACTCTATAGTATCTATCTGGTTTGGCTGGAGCAGGAGGCAGAGAATCTGGATTTAGACTAGATTCTAAGTAAACATCATCCACAATGTCTAAAACTGGAGGGATACCAAGTGGTCTGTGCTGGGGGAGTAAAAGAACCTCTCGGAGCCTTTTCTTTGAGTCGGAGTAGTCCTGACCTTCCCAGTGGAAATGTTCCCTCATGGTATGTAAGGTTTCCCCAAAGGAATAGTCTTCAGGGGGAGAAGCTGAGGGAATGGAATCTTCAACATCAGAATCTTCATAAGGTGGAAAGGAGTAATCCTGCTCTTCAGAGGAGCCTGAGGAAATAGACACTTGATCAGAGGAGGCATAATTCTCCTCTTGTCGAGGCCTTTTGTCGGGGGGGGGGGGGGTTTGGGAACCCCTGATTAAAGAAATCAAATCTTCAACCATTTTAAGCATCTGTTTCTTAGGCATGGGGCCTTGAACTGGAGACTGAAGTGCAGTCTTTTTTGGTTTTAGAGGAGTCTTAAGCTTAGCATAAGATTTTATGGTGAGAGTAGTCAGTCTGAAGACACCGTCTGAAACCGAAGGTGTTTCTACAGCATCGGCTTCTCCTTCTGCAATGCCGTCGGTATGGCCTAAAGAAAATGGCTGCATCGACCTAGAACTCTCTGCTAGAGAATCTGAAGTGGTCTGGGGTTCCAATTCTGCGGTAGCCAGGGGCTGCGTAGGCGCCTCACTGAAAACCGGAGAACCAGCGACCGGCCCAGCCGAGGCCTCGGAGTCTGGCTTGGATCTAGGCTGCCTGTCTTTATCGTTGTGTTTTTTATGCACGCCGGTAGTCGGTTGCTCCGACGGCATAGTGTAATTAAATTTCGTACCGAAGTAGTGTCGTGTGAAATAAAAGCGTCGCTTTATAGTTCGCTTATTTGAACCTAGCACAAAACCGACAACCAGTGACATTGTGGTCTGGGCCTAGGCAAGGTATACAATAAAAATGAAAGTCCTTTTGAGGTATTGTTTCCCACAAGAAATGCAATTGTTAACTTTTTCTGACATCGGACTGAGGCAAGAAAAGGTTCCCCAATGGGGTACTTAGCTTTGAAGACTTCGGACTGAAACTCGATTCGAAAATCTCAGGTGTCGGCCGACCGGCACTTGCGAACTGCTTCTGCTTCGGGCACCGCGCGGCAAGAAAGACTGAAGAAAATGGCGTTAGATGCCTCTTATATACCACTGGCGCACTGACATCAGGGAGGAAGCGACAGCAGCCGACGCCAGACCAAGACTTTGGAATTCAGGCCGACTGCGGGACTGTCTGACGGCAGGATAACCCAAGTGTGATGACTGCAGCAGGGTAACACGATGAACATCTAAGCACACATTACACTGTGGTTTTGATGCCCTAGAAGCATCTTGCAGGGCAGCAGTCACCGGTTCTGTCCTTAGAAGGCTTGCTTGGCTTAAGGAACAGCCCTTGCCAGACCATGTCAAATCTAAACTATTGGATGCACTCTTGCACAAAGACAACTTATTTGGCACCAAGGCAGAGGAGGTCTTAAAAAAGATGGAAGAAAAAGCTAAATCTGTGCAGACAGTTAAGGACTTCCTGTAGGTCCAGCCACCCAGGTTCAGTAGGCATTGCCCCTCCAAGGACTGCTCCTTTCCTGCCCCCTCCAGGTCAGTTCAGCCCAGATGCCGGGGAAGCAGACCCCCCCCCCTCAACAGTCACAGGGAATGCAGAGATCAAAGCAATGGAGCACCTCCACTTCTAAACCAGGGAGTGCAAAGCCACCACGTCATGGTAAGAACTCACAATGACTCTCCACTTCCACCCCTTCCCTCTGCCTACCTGCACTTGCCCACGGGAGGAAAACTCTCCTTCCACGCAAGCACCTGGGCCACCATTACCAACAACCACTGAGTCCTCAACATAGTGTCCCAGGGATACAAATTTTCTTTCCACACTCTACCAACCCCAAAAGGGTTCCCAGATATACCTCCAAACCAGTGGGCAGAGGCCAGAAAGCAAGTCCTTACCCTGCTCGCGATGAGGACAATAGAGCACATTCCTGCAGAACAGATAGGCCAAGGTTTCTACTCTAGGCTCTTCCTGGTACCCAGAAAAGAGGGCACATGGTGCCCCATTCTCGATTTATCCATTATAAACACCTTCCTGGTGATACCAAAATTCAAAATGCTCACCATCCAACAACTACTACCTGTGCTCTCCAAGGATGCTTGGCTAGCCACCCTAGACCTAAAAGAGGCCTACCTACACATCCCCATAAGGGAATCATGCATGAAATGTCTATGTTGCAGGGCAGGATCTCTATACTTTCAGTTCTCTGCGCTTCCCTTTGGCTTATCTACTGCTCCCAGAGTTTTCACAAAATGCCTGGCCCCCGCCATTGCTTTCTGCAGGCAAAGAAATATTCAAATTTACCCATACTTAGACGACTGCCTAATTCAGGCAGACAGGAAAAAGCTGCTCGAGCACCTGGCCTTTGTAAAGGACCTACTGGCCTCCCTAGGGTACACTATCAATGAAAAGAAATCCAAACTAGTACCCACCCAAAAAATTATATTCCTGGGAGTAAGCCTGGGCACAACATCCCAGATGGCATTCCTTACACCAGAAAAGCAAACTTACCTGACAGCCTATTTCTCTCAACTAGCCACTAGACCCCAGTTATCCGCAAGGAAAATCCTGCAAGCTCTGGGGTTCATGGCTTCTTGCATTCTACTCATTCAGTATGCAAGACTGCATATGACGAAACTTCACTGGTACCTAAAAAGCCTTTGGTGTCAACACTGTCAAGACCTAAAAACTCTTGTACCAGTGATACCTTGTCTAAGGAAAGATTTCCTTTGGTGAGCAGCAGCATGCTACCACAACAAAGGGCTACCCTTCTCACCACCCCACACCACCCACACCCTTACCACAGATGCATCAGATTATGCCCGGGGTGCACACCTGAATGACAGGTGCATACAGGACCAATAGAGCCCACATCAAATACATCTGCACATCAACCAAAAAAGAAATGTCAGCTGTCCAGCACGCATTGACAGCTTTCAGACCCCTTCTCTCCTCAGGGGTTGTACTGATCAAAACAGACAACACCCACGGTGATGTGGTATATCAACAAGCAGAGAGGGGACTCACTCCTACCCTCTGTGCAGGCTCGCTATGACTATTTGGCACACAGCCTTAGCCATGCAACTACGCCTGTTAGCACAATTCCTGCCAGGCTGTCTAAACTCTCTGGCAGACAACTTAAGCAGAAATCTTCTGGACCCACATGAGTGGCAGCTAAACCAAAGAACTGTCACTCTTATAATTCAGAAATGGAGCACCCCGAAGGTTGACCTCTTTGCTTCCCTCTCCAATCGTCAGCTCAGCAAGTTCTGCACCAGGGAGCCTCACTACAGGGCCTGAAAAGTGGATGCTCTATCCTTCCAGTGGGTCAACCTTTCTGTCTATGCATTTCCCCCACTACCTCTCATTACCAGGCTACTGCTCAAAATAAGGGAGGAAAAACCAAGGACAATCCTGATTGCCCATGACTGGCCACAGCAGCACTGGTACCCACTGTTGCCCAGCCTGTCCCCTCTGCCACCATGGCATCTCCCTCAGATCTCAACACTCCTGACCCAGTGGGAAGGAGAATTCATGCATCCCCAATTGCAGACCCTCAGTTTGGCAGCATGGCTTATCCCCTGATCACTGTACAAGCTGCCAATCTCAGTAAACAGGTTCTAGATGTTATATGTGAGGCCAGATGCCCTAGCACTAGAAAGTATCCAAAAAAAACAGCACTAAGCTGCCAATCTCAGTAAACAGGTTCTAGATGTTATATGTGAGGCCAGATGCCCTAGCACTAGAAAGTATCCAAAAAAAACCAGCACTTAGTACAAAAACGAATCCAAAAGGAAAAAAAGCACTGGAACACTCAGTCTTTTATTTAAAACTCGCAAGTTAAAGCTTCACATCATCATCATCATCATCATCATCATCTTCTTCTTCTTTTGGCTGTCCCCATTAGGGGTCGCCACAGTGGATCATCTGTTGCCATTTCTTCCTGTCCTCTGCATCTTGCTCTGTCACACCAACCACCTGCATGTCCTCTCTCACCACATCCATAAACCTTATCTTAGGCCCTCCTCATTTCCTGTTACCTGGTAGCTTCATCCTTAGCATCTTTTTCCCAATATACTCAGCATCCCTCCTCAGCACATGTCCAAACCAACATAATCTTGCCTCTCTGCCTTTGTCTACAAACCTTCCAACCTGGGCTGACCCTCTAATATACTTATTTCTGATCCTGTCCACCCTGGTCACACCCAGTGCAAATCTTAACATCTTTAACTCTGCCACATCCCGCTCTAACTCCTTCCTTTTTGTCAATGCCACTGTCTCCAACCCATATAACATGGCTGGTCTCACTACCCTCTTGTAGACCTTCCTTGTCTCTCTTACTGGTACTCGTCTGTCGCAAATCACTCCTGACACTCTTCTCCCCCCACTCCATCTTGCCTGTACTCTCTTCTTCACCTCTCTTCCACAGTCACCATTACTCTGAACTATTGATCCCAAGTATTTAAACTCATCCACCTTCGCCACCTCTACTCCTTGCATCCTCATCATTCCTCTATCCTTCCTCTCATTCACACACATATATTCTGTCTTAGTCCTGCTGACCTTCATTCCTCTTCTCTCTAGAGCATATCTCCATCTCTCCAGGGTCTCCTCAACCTGGTCCCTACTCTCACTGCCGATCACAATGTCATCTGCAAACATCATAGCCCATCTGATCTAGTCTGTCAACATGTCCATCACCATTGCAAATAAGAAAGGGCTCAGAGCTGATCCTTGATGTAATCCCACCTCGACCTTAAACGCATCCGTCACTCCCATCGCAGACCTCACCGCTGTTACACTACCCTCGTACACATCCTATACTACTCTTACATACTTCTCTAACACTCCCGACTTACTCATACAATACCACAACTCCTCTCTAGGCACCCTGTCATATGCTTTCTCTAAGTCTATAAAAACACAATGCAACTCCTTCTGACCTTCTCTGTACTTCTCCTTCAACACTCTCAGAGCAAACATTGTATCTGTCGTGCTCTTTCCCGGCATGAAACCATACTGCTGATCACTAATCATTGTGTCCCTTCTTAACCTAGTTTCCACTACTCTTTCCCATAACTTCATGCTGTGACTGATCAATTTAATCTCTCTGTAGTTACTGCAGCTCTGCACATCACCTTTATTCTTAAAAATCGGTATCAAAACACTTTTTCTCCATTCCTCAGGCAACCTCTCACTTTCCAAGATTTTATTAAACAATCTGGTTAAAAACTCCACTGCCATTTCACCTAAACACCTCCATGCTTCCACAGGTATGTCATCTGGACCAACAGCTTTTCCATTCTTCATCCTCTTCATAGCTATCCTTACTTCCTCTTTCCTAATCCACTGCACTTCATGATTCACTATCCCCACATCATCCAACCTTCTCTCCCTCTCATTCTCTTCATTCATCAACCCCTCAAAGTACTCTTTCCATCTGCTCAACACACACTTCTCGCTTGTGAGTATGTTTCCCTCATTATCCTTTATCACCTTCACCTGCCGCACATCTTTCATGGCTCGGTCCCTCTTTCTAGCCAGTCGGTACAGGTTCTTTTCTCCCTCCTTAGTGTCCAACCTTTCATACAGCTGTTTATATGCCTTATCCTTAGCCTTCGCCAGCTCTCTCTGCCATGCAGCGCATCTCCTTATACTCCTGTCTACTTTCTTCATCTCTCTGACAATCCCACTTCTTCTTTGCCAACCTCTTTCTCTGTATACTCTCCTGTACTTCCTCATTCCACCACCATGTCTCCTTGTCGTCTTTCCTCTGTCCAGATATCATACCAAGCATGTTACTAGCTCTGCTGTAGTTACCCAGCTATTTGGTAACTCTTCACTGCCACCCAGTGCCTGTCTTAACTCATCCCTGAACTCCACCTCACAATTACCCTTTTTCAATTTCCACCATTTGATCCTTGGTGCTGCCCTCACACTCCTCCCCCTCCTCTTCTTGATCACTGACATCATCCTACAAATCACCAGCCTATGCTGCTTAACTACAGTTTCTCCTGTCACCACTTTACAATCTCCTTCAAACTGGACCTCCTACATAAGATATAATCAACCTGTGTGCATCTTCCTCCACTTTTGTATGTCACCCTATGCTCCTCCCTCTTGTTAAAATACGCATTACACAGCCATATCCATCGTTTTTGCAAAATCCTCTACCATCTGACCTTCTGCATTCCTTTGTTTAACACCATACCTACCCATCACTTCCTCATCCCCTCAGTTCCCTTCACCAACGTGCCCATTGAAATCTGCTCCAATCACCACTCTCTCACCCTTGGGTACAGTCAACACCACTGCATCCAACTCACTCCAAAATTTTTTTTCTCATCCATCGCACACCCAACTTGTGGAGCATATACACTAACAACATTCATCATTACACCCTCAATTTCCAGCTTCATAAACATCACTCTATCCGACACTCTTTTCACCTCCAAAACACTCTTAGCATACTGTTCCTTCAGGATAACTGCTACGCCATTTCTTCTCCCATCCACACCATGATAAAACAGTTTGAACCCACCACCGATACACCTAGCCTTACTCCCCTTCCATCTGTTTTTTTGCACACACATGTGAAGTTTTAACTTGCAAGTTTTAAGTAAAAGACTTTTGAGTGTTCCAGTGCTTTTTTTCCCTCTAGCACTAAAAAGTCTTATGCTGACAAATGGAAAAGGTTCTGCACCTGGATCCAGGCTAAAGAAGCTGATACAGCACAGCCCTCCCTACCTCTCATCCTGGATTACCTAGCTGACCTTACTACACAGTGATCTATCCTTTTCCTCTATTAAAATTCATGCCTGTGCTATCTCTGCTCATTTCAGCACTGAGCAACCTCTTTTCTCACACCCTCTCATCAAACAGTTCCTAAGAGGGGCTAGCAACTTGAGGCCACGCAGAAGAGCACCTACCCCAGCTTGTGACCTAAACTTTGTGTTGGAGAAATTCACCCTACCCCCCCCCCTTTGAACCAGCAGCTTTAGCAGAGTTAAAGTTTCTCTCATGGAAGACCACCTTGCTTCTGGCCATCACTTCAGCAAGAAGAGTATCCGAGCTACAAGCACTAATGGCTGTAGGAACCCTTCATCATTTTCCATGCTGACAGGGTCTCCCTCCAGACCAACCCATCCTTCATGCCAAAAGTGGTGTCCAGTGTGGCTCTCAACCAATTCATTCAGTTGCCCACCTTTTTCCCTAACCCACAAAACAAGGGGGGAAAAGTACTGCACTCTCTAGATGTGCACAGACAGCTCAGATTCTATCTAGACAAGACTAAATCATTCAGAAAGACTGATCAGTTGTTAGTCAGCTTTGCTGCAGGAGCAGAGGGCAGAGTCATATCCAAACAAACCATTTCCAAATTGATAGCACACTGCATTCATTTCTGCTACAAGCAACACGGGAAATCTCCCCCTAAGGGGGTCAGGACTCACTCTACCAGAGCAAACTCCACCTCTACAGCTTTCCTCAGAGGAGTCCCCACCAGGGACATCCTGGAGGCTGCATCATGGACATCTATTCATACCTTCACTAATCATTACACCCTGCCTATCTTTTCCAAATCCAGGGCTGGCTTTGCCACTGCAGTCTTGCAGGGCATCCTAGCCAGCCCCCAGTCTTCTTGACTGCCTCCACCCTCTTCCTCAGCTTTGGGAATCAACCCGAATGTGATGACTGCAACAGTGAAACACGAAGAACATAGTACAGTTGTGTACACTTACCATAAATGTAGATGTTTGAGTGTATTCACTGTTGCAGTCTAGGTTTCCCTCCCTCCATCCTTTCTCTCTCTCTGTCTCATTACAAGGAACTTTTTGGTATTTACTTTCTACTGGTGGGGTTTTTCCACCATATCCTGGCTCCCACTTGGGGGCGCCTGACAGTTGGGGCAAGAAAAACTGATGTAATGGCATCAGCTGCCTTATTTTATACTACTGATGACCTGGTATCAGTCCTGAAGCGACAACAACCGACGCAGAAATACTAAGCCTCTGGTATTTGGGACGACTGAGGGCTACCCTGGCAGGGATAACCCAAATGTGATGACTCCAACAGTGAATACACCCTAACATCTACATTTATGGTAAGTGTACACAACTGTACATTTATCTTAACAGTTATGTCTGAGAAACCTTCAGGTTTTAAAAAATGTAAGGCCTGTGGTCATAAGATTCCGTTGTTGAATGCCCATGAGTTGTGTGTTTATTGTTTAGACCCAGCCCATTTGAATTCGGCATGCAATATTTGTAAAGGCTTTAATCCAAGGGCCTTATTGATTGTGAGAATAAACTGATTTTAAGAGGATTGATGCCTTCTTCTCTGATACAGCATGTGGGGCTCAACCTCCTAAGAAAGGTGACAGAAAAGAGGCTAAAAAGTATCCATTAAGCCATTCCAGTTCTGCTCTGTGCTCTGCTCTCAGTTTGGAACCGCCTGTGAAAGTATGCAAACCATCTGATCCAATTCAATGGAATACGAAGACCAAACCCTCTGATCCGACTACTTTGGATCCAAAATCTGCAATGTCTGATCTGGCTCCTTCAGATCCAAAGAGACACAAAGATGACTCTCCACAGATCCAGTCCCCTTCAGCTCTGAATTGGATGCCTTCCTGTCTCCCATCGCCTTTCCTGGAAAGACGTCACCGCTCTACTACTTCATCCGTTGCTTTCTTGTCTCATTCCTCCAGAAGTCTGACCGAAGCAGGTGGCAGATATGGACAAGATGAGGAAATTTCTGTCGATGCACATACAAATGCGGTACTCCTGGCTGCTACCCGGAGACCTTCATTAGTACTACCCCACCTATTTTGTCTCCTTCTCCGATCCAGCCTTTGGTTTCAGCGCAGTTGGATCAGAAGATCCCAGATTTGTCTGTATTAGATCTAAAGACCCCGTATATCTTCTATGTCGATACCATCTCTGAGTGGACCGTCTCTGTGCATGTCTAAGCCAGATGACTCTTGCAGATGTGGTGGATCTAGGGTGTTGGAGTTGACTCCAAGATTTTCAGAGCTATCTCTGCTCCTTGGAGCCTCTGCTCCTGATACCTCAGCTTCTACCCATGCTTCAAGTGGTTTGCCTTTGGGTCAGAAGGAGCTAACAGTTCAGAAGCATGTCTTCGAGGAGCCATTGGTTTCCGAGGCATTCTGCTTTTGAGGTAGTGGAGAGAGTTTTCTCTCCAAGAGAAAAGAAGTATCCATCTCCCTTGGATCCTACTTCCCAGATTCAGTTGTCTTTGCATCTAGAGCTTCCACTTCCTATGCCACAAGGGTAGCCAGCTCATAGTCTCCAGGATACCCCACAGGGTATATTAATTTCTTTCGATACTTCTCTGGAACACCCCACCAAAGAAGTCCCTAGGAAGGGAAAGTGCAAAAAGAGGCACTTAGACTCCTCAAGAGTCTGTCATGGAAGATACTGATTTCAATGAAGGGGAAAGGTCCCCAAGATCACCACCTGATGATGTCTTATTTGGAGACATACTAGAGATCCTCATGCAGCGGGATGGTTGGTCATCTGACAACCGTTCCAAAGAGGAATCAGTATTCTTGGAAGCCTTTGGGGCTGGCCCATCTACCTCCTACATGACTCCACCCACCAGTGAGCTCATTGATTTGATCTCTCAACAGCAATGGAAGGAACCTGACTCCACTGAGCTGACTCCTAAGAGAACAAACAGAATTCTGGCACCATCCAAGTACAGGGATTTTTGGAGCAAAGGAGTACTGGTTGACACCATGGTCGTAGCATCAGCCACTAAAAAGGAACTTTGCAGAACAAAGTTCGTCTGTTCATCCCCCTAACAAAGTCTCTGTGACACTGGACAGATTCAGGAAATGCGTATATACTTCAATGACATTTGCTCTCCTATTGCTTAATTAATTGGCACACTTCACCAGACTCCAGAGAGATTTGATCAAAGAATGTACCAAATCTTTGTCTGTGACCATTACTGCTGAGGCAGAATACTCAGTTGTTTCACAGTTGGCTACCCTGCAGTCTAGTTCAAACTCGTCCAAGAGGCTAATTTCACATGCAACTGAAGGTACCTCAGGGGTGGCGGGTTCAGGCATTTCCATTAAGAGGCATGCCTGGATGCACCTTTGTGATTTTGTGGAGCCCTTTAAGTCTTCTTCGTCAGTGCTCCCGATGGAAGTACTTTGTTTGGCCCCAAAGTTAGACATGTTATCCAGGTGTGAGCAGGAAGATAAAACCCTGTCACTGTGGGAGTACATTTTTTGACTCCTCAAAGGACGTCTTTTATGAATCAATGAGGTGGTCAGAGATGTGGTTCAGAAAGTCCCAGGGTCCTTTCCAAGATGCATGTGGAGACAGTTCCCCTGAGGCTGAGGGAGGAACTCTGATGGAAGACCCCACTCACATGGCAGAGGAGTCCTGCAAAACCAAGGGTCTAGGGATACTTTCTCTGACAGATCCTACCTATCTAATCTAGCCTGTCTACCTGATTGTCCACCTCTGGAGGCAGTCGGGGGTCATTTATCCCTGCACCAGAGAGCCTGGCTAGAGAATACAAAAGGTTCATGGGTGCAGAGGATAATTTCCAGAGGTGATGTAATACCAGTTTCCCTCCCCTGCCCCCCAACAGTAAATACCTTGCAGGAAAGCAACACAACTACAAGTAAAAAGCTGCTAGAGAAAAGAGTCATCCAAGAGGTGCCTGCAGACCAGAAAGAGTCTTGAATTTACAATTCTTTTTAGTGACAGAAAACAGGACTGGAGGCAGTGGCGGCTGGTGACTTCAAATCACAGGGGGCTGCAGGACACGCTGAATGGGTGGGGTCAAAGGGAAGGGGTGTGGTCAACCATAAAGGGGAGGCGCTATGCACAAAACCACAAAAAACTAACTTTAATTAAATACGCTGCCCTGGGTGGCAAACCATCATTATGAAAGTCCTATCAAGACAAAAATAAGTGTAGAAGAATAAAAATATTTCAATGCATTGGCTGCATGACAGCTTACTTAATATCTAGATGGAAACAAAAGGTTGTGAGGCATGAAAAAATAAATTACTTTTTAAATACATTACTGGAATGCCAGTCAAAATCAAGTATAAGAAAAACCAGAAGCACTCAACTCAAACCACTTCTCCTTGCACTGCAGTTCTAATTATAATATATTCGGCTTTATTAAAGTACCAAGCAACATGCTGAAAGTAGAAATCTATGTGATGCCCCACTTGTAAAAATGTTTCTTATCCAAAAAGACCTGCTGCCTGACAACTTGTTTCATGGGGAAAACATGATAAAAGTAAAAATGAAAAGCAAACAAGAAACAAGCTCAAGATACATTGCTTAAAGGATTACTGTACAGGTTATGGACCACACATGATTGGCATTCTGTTTAGTTTACGGGTAAAGTCTGTAGAGATGACTGGAAGTCTCCAACAAGTGTAATGAGCTTTTAAAATAATGGAATCCTGTCCTTTAATACCCAAGGCTTATACATTATCTAGTCAAGTATTCTCTGCATGGCAACAACAGAAAGGCTTTCAATGTTGGCAATTCTTTAACAGTATGCTTATTAAAGCTTACTTGCATCTTACGATGTCAGACAAGCTTACCTTATGGTCATTAAAGCATTGCTACTTAAACACAGAGCAACAGGCACTTTGAGTAATAAGCATAAATCTGAGTAATAAGCATAAATCAACAGTACAAAAATATGACAGAAACCAGACCATTCTGCAAAATCAAGGACAGATGAAAAGCCACTGTAGTACTTATGCAGTGTGTCCTCCCCATCCAAGGTAGATACAACTACTCCTTGCCTTGCTTGGACACATCCAGAGTCACTACATGGGGAGTGGGGTGCAACAAGCATGTCACAATTTGAAATCTCTCTGGCTGACTGTGATGGCCCTGACACATTTGTCATACCTCTCAACCTCAAGAGCAAGAAATCTGGACAAAGCCATACACAGAAGTGGGACAAAGGCACAACAATAAGGACAATTTTTAAATATTGCTCTAATAAACTTAGAAAGATAATAGAATAGGTCTTGCATTAGCATGAATTTTCTGAAGGGTATAAAATCTGAAACTCAAATGTCTGTCATTTTCTAACTTCAGTCTTTAGTGATTTGTCAATAATTTGCCAAAAAACACAATTTTATGAAAAATGGACCAAACATGTGATGCAAAAATATAAAATAGACACACAATACAGCTGCTACCTGTCAAAGAAGGGACACTTTAATATTAGTACTGCTACCTTGAGCAGCTGACAAAATAAAAGAATCTACATGCATTTCAAGTAATTTATAACTTTGATTATTACAGTTATTTCTTAATTGAAAACCCTCCATGTTTTCTTCCAAAATTGCTATTTTGCGGAGGGATTATTAGGGGGAAGAGCAACATTTTGAGCCAAAAATTGGGGACAGTTGAGAGGTTGGCTATGCCTAATTCTATAAAGCAATTTATTTGCATGTACCTCTCAACCTGTTAATGCAGTAAATCTGAACAAGGCCAAATATATTGGGGGCACATATAAACAGTACTAAAAATTGCTCTTGTATAAATTGAGACAGTTGATAGAACGGCTCTTACTTTAACATGCATTTTATGAAGGTTATGAAGTCTGAAACTTATTATTTAGTGACTTCTGGCAAATCATTTAGGAATTAAAACTACAAATTTTATGAACAACAAACCAAAAATAAGAAGCAAAAATCTATTCATTCTTTGAAAATCTGGACAGTTGGGAGGTATAGTTCAGCTGGGCCTGTCTGAGTTTGCTGCCCTTCCCCCCCCTGGAGCCTCTGCAGCCATTCCAATTAACCATTACTTGGCTATTTCACTCCATTTACCATAAACACTAATGTGCATACTGCTTTACTTCAATGATTGGACTTCATTTGAAAGTTTTATTTTGTATTTTACAGCACAAACATTAAGTCATCTGTTAAACAAAGCAATGCAGTCTCACAATGAAAACTTAGCATTAAAACTTCTCTGCCCTTGAAACTCACATTCATTGAAACAGCATTGAAACCCACATTCAAAGAAAATACATTTTGCCAGTGGCAGATAAAGATTAATTTTGGGCTGTTTTCGAATCATAGGCCCCTTGCATATGAAACATACATGTGCTCTGATACACCTTCCTCATTGTACTAAAAATTATATTCCTTGTACAATACAGTACACTTGTTAGAGGGTGTTTTAAATTTGTTTTGAACATTTTTCCAGTAAGCAATGAAACAAAACATATGCACCCATAATGGCAAAACTGCCCAGTTGAGAGCATTTATCATAAAAAAGTCTACTCAGACTTCCACAGTCCACCATTATTAGTAAATATACTCAATTCTACAGTCCACCATTATTAGTAAATATGCACAATTCCACAGTCCACCATTATTAGTAAATATGCACAATTCTACAGTCCACCATTATCAGTAAATATGCACAATTCTACAGTGCACCTTTATCAGTAAATATGCACAATTCTACAGTCCATATTCAGTGAATTCAGTTCTTGCCATAGCTGTCAACCTTAGCAAAAAAACCTGGACGAAGCCAATAATGGGGGAACACAGTCCCAAAAATAGGGACAAATTTAAAATATTCATCTTATAAACTTAGAAAATTGCTAGAAAAAAAAGGTTGTGCTACTATGTATTCTGAAGAACATGAAGTTTGAAATTCAAATGCCGGTCAATTTTACTGCGGACAGAACAAAAACAATTTTCAGCAGAGACGCAGGGATTAATACTGCAGACACGTCTTTGTAAAATGGCAGGGCACCAGAGCAAATCCACACAAACACAGGGAGGAGATGCAGACTCCACACAGAAGCCACCCCAACCAAGAATCAAACCAGAAAACCTATAGCTGTGAGGCAACAATACTACCACTGCACCATCAAATCTGCAAGGAATTAAACATTCAGAAACCTGAAGTCTGAAATTCAAATGCCGGTCAATTTTACTGCGGACAGAACAAAAACAATTTTCAGCAGAGATGCAGGAATTAATACTGCAGACACGTCTTTGTAAAATGGCAGGGCACCAGAGCAAATCCACACAAACACAGGGAGGAGATGCAGACTCCACACAGAAGCCACCCCAACCAAGAATCAAACCAGAAAACCTATAGCTGTGAGGCAACAATACTACCACTGCACCATCAAATCTGCAAGGAATTAAACATTCAGAAACCTGAAGTCTGAAATTCAAATGCCGGTCAATTTTACTGCGGACAGAACAAAAACAATTTTCAGCAGAGACGAGGGATTAATACTGTAGACACGTCTTTGTAAAATGGCAGGGCACCAGAGCAAATCCACACAAACACAGGGAGGAGATGCAGACTCCACACAGAAGCCACCCCAACCAAGAATCAAACCAGAAAACCTATAGCTGTGAGGCAACAATACTACCACTGCACCATCAAATCTGCAAGGAATTAAACATTCAGAAACCTGAAGTCTGAAATTCAAATGCCGGTCAATTTTACTGCGGACAGAACAAAACAATTTTCAGCAGAGACGAGGGATTAATACTGCAGACACGTCTTTGTAAAATGGCAGGGCACCAGAGCAAATCCACACAAACACAGGGAGGAGATGCAGACTCCACACAGAAGCCACCCCAACCAAGAATCAAACCAGAAAACCTATAGCTGTGAGGCAACAATACTACCACTGCACCATCAAATCTGCAAGGAATTAAACATTCAGAAACCTGAAGTCTGAAATTCAAATGCCGGTCAATTTTACTGCGGACAGAACAAAAACAATTTTCAGCAGAGACGCAGGAATTAATACTGCAGACACGTCTTTGTAAAATGGCAGGGCACCAGAGCAAATCCACACAAACACAGGGAGGAGATGCAGACTCCACACAGAAGCCACCCCAACCAAGAATCAAACCAGAAAACCTATAGCTGTGAGGCAACAATACTACCACTGCACCATCAAATCTGCAAGGAATTAAACATTCAGAAACCTGAAGTCTGAAATTCAAATGCCGGTCAATTTTACTGCGGACAGAACAAAAACAATTTTCAGCAGAGACGAGGAATTAATACTGCAGACACGCCTTTGTAAAATGGCAGGGCACCAGAGCAAATCCACACAAACACAGGAGGAGATGCAGACTCCACACAGAAGCCACCCCAACCAAGAATCAAACCAGAAAACCTATAGGTGTGAGGCAACAATACTACCACTGCACCATCAAATATGCAAGGAATGAAACATTCAGAAACCTGAAGTCTGAAATTCAAATGCCGGTCAATTTTACTGCGGACAGAACAAAAACAATTTTCAGCAGAGACGCAGGAATTAATACTGCAGACACGTCTTTGTAAAATGGCAGGGCACCAGAGCAAATCCACACAAACACAGGGAGAAGATGCAGACTCCACACAGAAGCCACCCCACCAAGAATCAAACCAGAAAACCTATAGCTGTGAGGCAACAATACTACCACTGCACCATCAAATCTGCAAGGAATTAAACATTCAGAAACCTGAAGTCTGAAATTCAAATGCCTGTCAATTTTATTTAACATTTGTTAATCAGGACAGTCTGACGTGGAACAAAAAAACAATTTTCAGCAGAGGCCCAGGAAGAAATAATGCAGACATGTCTTTGTAACATGGGAGGACACAAAAGCAAACCCACACAAACACAGGGAGAAGATACGGACCCCACAAAGAAGGAACCCCAGCCAAGAATCAAACCTGAGAACCTGCAGCTGTGAGGCAACAATGCTACTACTACACCATCAAATATCAAGCATTGCAACATTTACAAACCACAGATATTATGAGGAACAGATCAGATCAAATATGAGGCAAAAATCTGCAATTTTTTTACAAATGGTGGTGGGTAGGGAACTCAAGTCTTTAACACCTGCATACAGGGTACAGGGTTCAAGCCTGAGGTATTCCCTACCACACCACCATGAGCACCTGGGGCATTTTCACACACACACACACACACACACACACACACACACACACACACACACACACACACACACACACACACACACACACACACACACACACACACACACACACACACACACACACACCAGTTACAAGCACCAGCTAACACATACACAACTCCAGTTACAAGCACCAGCTAACACATACACAACTCCAGTTACAAGCACCAGCTAACACATACACAACTCCAGTTACAAGCACCAGCTAACACATACACAACTCCAGTTACAAGCACCAGCTAACACATACACAACTCCAGTTACAAGCACCAGCTAACACATACACAACTCCAGTTACAAGCACCAGCTAACACATACACAACTCCAGTTACAAGCACCAGCTAACACATACACAACTCCAGTTACAAGCACCAACACATAAAGTAAAATGCACCATACACTTACCTGTCTGTTCTTAAAGATGCGTACTATCATATAAAAATTAACAGACATTCCAGAAGATTTCAGTGCTACTGGATGGGAGCTAGTTACTACCAATTAAGAGTTCTGCCCTTTGGCCTCACCATAAACCCCAGGGTGTTCACCAAATGCATGGCAGTAGTGGCAGCTCACTTGAGATTGCAAGGATTCTGGGTGTTTCTGTATTTGAATGACTGGCTCATAACCGCTCTGACCAGGCATCAGCTGATCAAAGCATGAGATTATGTACTCCAGTTATCCTCTCACCTAGGCATTACAATCAGTCACAAGAAATCGCAACTGGAACCAACTCAAATATTGCAGTTCATTGGAGTGTTGATCAACACAGTATCCCTAACGGTCTCCCTTCCTTTATCAAGGGTACAGACAATATGATTTCAAGTCAAATAGATAATCCAGAGTTCTTCTCTTTCAGCCCAATTGATCCTTCAAGCATTGGGATCAGTGTCTGCTGTAGTATTGGTTCCATTAGCAAGATACCACATGAGAATTCTTCAGTGGACCCTAGTGACACTGGTCTAATCTTCACCAACCTTTTTCCACCCAAATCAAAATAACTCAAGCATGCAAAAATTACCTCCTGTGGTGGATTTACTCTGATCAGATAATGCAAGGTCCACCCGTTCATTCTCCCTCAGCCCAGGGCCATAGTTACCACAGACGCTTCCCAAATTGGGTGGAGGGGCATTTCTTGAGAAAGACAGTCCAGGGCACATGGTCCCTTAGAGGCCAATATGCATGTCAGTGTCTTAGAAATGAGAGCTTTCCTCCTAGTATTGCAAGCCTTCAAAGACTCTCTGTCTCCCAGGACTATTGAGATTCAGACGGACAATATGTCTGTGGTCTGGTACATCAACAAACAAGGAGGAACCAAATATTACCCCGTGTCAGGATGCTTTGAGAGTGTGGCAATGGGTGATCTTATCCATTCGATTTCTGATAGTAAAGCACATTCTGGGGAAATCCCACATTATAGCAGACAAGTTAAGCAGGTTCATTCTGATGTCTAATGAGTGGTCTCTCAACATGAAAGTGGTGGAAAAAAATATTCTCAAGAAAAAAATAAAGTTAGTGAACCGGTGTGGTAAAAATAACGTATTTTATAAGCAAGTGTGAAGTATTTGGGCGAATATCGCTGATCATTCACTTTTGGAATTGCCTTGTGGCTGCTCTGGTGTGACGAACGGTCTGTGTGTGGTTGTAATTATTTTTCTTGTAAAAAATATTCTGCCAATGAGACCAACTTTGCTGTGACCTGTTTGCATCTCTCTTCAACAAGTACAACAGGATGTTCTTCATGTTTCACTGTTGCAGTCATCACATTCGGGTTATCTGCTTGCAGTAGCCCTCAGTCTGCCTGATTAACAAAGTCTTGGGTCCTGCGTCGGTTGCTGTCCCTTCTTCTGTGACGTCAGGTCGTCAGGGGTATAAAACATGCAGCCGATGCCATTACATCAGTCTTTCTTGCCGTGCGGTGCCCGAAGCAGAAGCAGTTCACAAGTGCTGGTCGGCCGACTCCTGAAATTTTCGTTTTCAGTTTCAGAACCGAAGTCTACAACTAAAAGCTAAGTACCCTGTTGGGGAAACATTTTCTTGGTCTAAACTGATGTCAGTAAAAGTAAATAATTGCATTACTTGTGGAAAGCAAATACCTCATTTCAGCGCCAGTACCTAAAGTTCTTGAATTTCTAGCTAAAATTTTTTATGAAGGTGCTAGTTCAACTATTAAAATACAACTTTCTGCCATTTCCAATTTTCACCTTAGAGTAATTTGTCCTTAGCTCCTTCCAAACTTTGTAAGGCCTTTATATGGGGAACATTTCTTCTTGGGCCTCCTTTTAAAGATCCATGTGGGATCTGAATTTGATTTTACAATCATTGACCCAATCTCCATTTGAGCTGTCAGCCAAATGTGAACTTAAATTTTTAACCTGGAAGACTGTGGCCATCACCTCTGCTGGAAGAGTCTGAGAACTTCAAGCCTGTCTTATAAGCCTCCTTATTTGTTTTTTCATAAGGATAAGGGTGTCTTTACAAACCAGCCCATCCTTCCTTCTTTCCTAAGGTGGTGTCAGAATCCAATATCAGTCAAACTCTAAACCTTCCAGTTTTCTTCCCAAATTTCACAAAGAAGAGTATATGTTGCACATATTAGACATACAGACAGCTACATTTTTATCTACAGAGGGACAAAATTTTCAGGAAATCAGATTAATTGTTTGTCTCTTATTTGGATCCAGAAATGGGCAAACCAGTTTCAAAAGTGACCTTAGCTAAATGGTTAACTGATTGTATTACCTTTGTTTTTTAAACTGGGCTTGTCTTTACCAAAATCACCAAAAGCTCATTCCACCAGTTCTATGGCAGCTTCTTTTGTATTTTTATCCATAGCTTCCTTGGACAATATTTGTGCAGTTACAACTTGGGCTAATCCTCGTACCTTTATTGCTCACTAAAATTGGATCTGGTGTCTAGGGGAAGAGAATCTTTTGGCTCAATGGTGCTCAGGAATATACTTCCTTAGAATCCTTTTTCCCATTTAGAAATTACCCAGGTTTTCAGATCTGTTTTCAAGAAGGGGGTTAAATTTATTCCTTCTAATAATTGTAATGTTGCTGACATGATTGTTGAGCCTGAACTGTTTTCAAGGAAGCTAAACCTGGAATGTTTATTAGGCCCTAGAGAGAGCTATTTGTGAAGATGGTGTAGGGGTGAGTAGAGCAAGTACTTTCAGTCCCCCATATTGCCCCTAAAAACGTGTGAGAGGGATATTTGTACTTGGTGTGGTCAAAGGAAAAAGTTTATATATATATATATATATATATATATATATATATATATATATATAATCTTACTAGGGAAGAGAAGCTTTTATTGAACCAAATTTCAAATGCCAAAAGTGTAAGAATTATGAAACCCGACAAAGGTGGGTGGTTTGTTGTAATGGATCGCCATATGTACCTTCACAAGATATTTGAATATTTGAGTAATGGCAATTTTTTTTCAGAGGTTTCCCACAATGAAATCAACATTGCTTATAATAGAACTGACATGCAGCATGAGGAAATAGTTTCCACTACGATATGGCACCCAAACTAAGAGATTACTTGGTGGTAGGGAAACCGAAAATCCTTCCCATCTTTGGGATATGAAAGATCCATAAATCAATGGAGGGATCCATGTTTGAGAACAGGAGTAGCTTTGGCAGGTTCAAAAACTGAGCCATTAGCCAAATATGTGCATTACAAGTTGAAAAGATTTGGGGTTGACAAGGGGCATATTTTGAAAGACTCATGGCACTTCCTAGAAATTCTTTCAAAAATTGCCTTTCTTTTGGATATATTGTTCGTGACTATTGACATCAAAGATTTATTTCTAGTAATACCTCACGATTTAGGTCTTGAGTGGTCTTTGAAGCTGTTGCTATGGGAACCACCTTTGTAAAAGGGGACATTGATATTATTTATCACTGTATGGACATATTATTGAGGAATAACTTTGTATTTTTGAAGGCGAATATTTTAAACAGTTGAAAGGGGTTGCTATTGGGAGTGGCCTCTGCACCTGTCTTTGCTAATGTGGTTTTATGGTACTGGGAGAATAATTTTGTTTTTACCCCCCCCCCCCCTTTTTTTTTTTTTTTTTTTTAATTTCTCCAACTTTTTTGGTTTTCTAATACCATGACAGGAATGGACCCCATTCCTAAGTCAAAGTATAATTAAAGTTTATGAAATTGGTATTGTTTCAATCTTTGATATCAGCCAGACGTGCTCTTTGCAGCACCTGCAGTGTGCCCAGTAATGACTCCTCCTGTAATTCGTACGGAGTTACATGTCTTGGTAGTATATCAAGTACGATTGTAAATTCTCTTTTATAAGACCCATTTTTACTACTACTACTGGAACTATTTGGGTATCTTTCTTCCACATTGCCATCATTTCTGCCTGCAAATCCTGGTATTTTATGACCTTGTGTCTCTCTACGTAAGACACTGTAGGCACTGGGTGTAGCAATTTCAATAATCAATGCTACTTTTTTCTTCTTTTCATGGACTACTATATCTGGTTTTCTTGCATCTGTTTTTTGAACTGTTGGTACAGGACGATCCGATATGATATAAACTTCAGCATTTTCTGTGATGCTTTGCGGCTCATGTTTCCAGTGCTTTTCAGCTACTTCAATATTATAATGTTTCCACAATCCCCAATGCAACAATCTTGCCACATTATTATGCCTTTCAGTATATAGTCCTTCTGCCATCCGTATATCACAGCTTGCAACAAGATGTGCAAATGTTTCCAATTCTGTTTTACAAAACCTACATTTGTTTTGTCCATATGTTCAATGAACTTTGTAAATCAACGTGTACATAGTCCACTGTCTTGGCCTGCCAATATTAACCTTTCATCTTTTGGTTTAAATTCACCTGTCCTTAACCTTCCTGTATCCGATCCTTATCAACATGAGGCTGTTCCAAGTTTTCTGCACTTGCAACTATATTTATGCATTTTACACATTTCTTGTCTTATCTGATCCTTCACTGTGTATTCTTTCTTTTGTTTTTTTGGCACATTAAATTGCTGCCAGTTGTTTACTTCTAGTTTGATTTCCATTTCTGCTTGACGCTGATGTGCTACTGCTGAACTAAGCAGGGAAGTCATCTTAGACGACTTCTCATGTTTCAAAACTTTCATTATGCTTGGGTCTTGTGAGGTCAGCAGGTATGTATGCAGTCCCAATATTGCAGATCTGTACATGTAGTCAGTTTCGAGGAGGCCCATACCTCCTCCAGAACGGGGAATATATAGTCTTGGTATACATTGATTTTTATAAATCATTTGATGAGCATTACACATCCTCCTTGTTTTCCTCTCCAAACTGTCCAACACCTTTTGAGGCCAGTTAATCACATCAAAACTGTAAGTTAGGACAGGACGAGCAAATTGTTTTATTGCTTGGACTTTGCTTCTAGATGTCAGTGCTGTTTTTAATATTTAAATCTTCTAAAGGAGTCATCATAAAAGGGTTCTCATATAGGAAAAAAAGAGGTCATTGTTCCCCTCTACTCGACACTCATTAGACCCATTATAGAGTACAACGTCCCTTTTGGAATGTACCTCACAAGACATCTGCAGCAGCTGGAAAGGCCACAGAAATACCTCACAAAGAGGATTACTGGCCTCAAACAAATGCCCTACACTGACCGCCTTAAAAAACTCCAGCTATACTCCGTAGCATATCGCCTACTCCGAGGTGATCTCTGCCTAACATATAAAGCTATGTCAAACCCAGAGCTGTTGGACATGCTACACCTAAAGAAATCCCAATCCCTCTGAGCTACATGCTCTAGGGACCTAAACCTTGTCACCACAATAAACAGGACATGCTGGAGGGATAGATTCCTGTCCCAGAGACTTCCCATACTCTGGAACAGGCTACCCATCTATGTCAAGCAAAGCTCTTCATTAGCACTCTTCAAGAAAAATCTTGATGAGTGGATGGGAAATAGGAAATACACCCCGGGGATCACTTCTGTGCCTCTGCTCGACAGTGACATAGGAAAATAACTTTCTTGGGTGGCGTAAGCCAGGGAGCCTTGTTGGCTAGGCTTACGTAGGCCCTTGGGCCGATAGCCTAGTACCTACCTATGAATCTATAAAATATTCCTTACTGAGTTTTATTCACATTTGTTTGTGTTTTATTGTTGATCCTCCATCAGTTCTCATACATATATACACTCCCTCTTGCTCAAGTTCTTTTATATCACATTCCTGTCCCAAGCTGATGTTTTCTTAGTACTCCAGCTTTCCTGCTTTAAAGTTTGCATTTGCACATTTATCAAAATCAAATGACATTCTTATATCATCTGAAAAAGATTTGACTACTAGAAGTTGTGCTTTCAGTTCCTCATCTGGTGAACTATACAATTTTAAATCATCTACAAAAAGTAGATGAGAAGTCTTTACACTTTGTTGTTTTCTGGGAGCCAAATTATAGCCATGACCTAACATGTTAAGTAGACAGCTTAATGGGTTAAGGGCAAGACAAAAGAGCAGTGGTGACAGAGTCTCACCCTGGAATACCTCCTTTGAATTTTTATCCCTGGAGTAATAATTTGTTCTTTAGAATGGCTTAACTGTAAAGTGGTTTGCCACTGTTTCATGGTCACTGTAATGTAATCAGTCAGTGCAGTGTATGTCTTTTATACATTTTTAAACACTCTTTTATCCATAAATGTGGGATACTATCAGATTTTTTTTGTAGTCTACCCATGTCATACTTAGATTCTTCCCCTTTTTGCAGTTCTCCATTATGACTTTATTTGACGTCAAGTGATCCGTTGTTACATATGACCTTATCACCTTTTTGTTCTGTTGCCATGATTGAGTTTTCTTCAAAATGAGTCTAAACTCTGTCGGCATCAATTCTAGTGTACAGTTTATACGTCTTCGGGAGGCCAGTTATTGATCTATAGTTTTTAGGATGGCTTGCAGGTTTGGTCTAAGTAAGAGTATTATCTTTCCTTTTGTCAGCCAGGCTGGTGTCTGTTTGAGGTACTCATATAAATAGTTCTTGCTCATGGCTAAATCTTCATGTAATGATGTTAATACTTTTAACAAAGTGAGGTACTGCATCTGGGCCTGGGGTTTTCCAGTTAGGAGCTTTTCTTAAGTTTGTTTCAGTTTCTCTGGCCTTAACTTCATCCCATTTTATATCCTGTACATTTGAACTTCTTATTCTTTCTTTTACTTCTTTTATCCATTTAGCATCTTTATGTTCCACAGGATCTTCTTGGATATTTCTCCAAAATGTATCTATTCATTCTTTTTTGGTGGTGTTGCAATTCCTTTTGCTTTGTTTCCCAATTCTGTATAAAACTTTTTTAAGGTCATCAATAAATTGCTTGTTTTGTACTTTTCCTTTATATTTATCTGTTTTTTCCGCTTGTGCTGATATTTTACTTTATTTGCAGTAGTGCATGATAACTCCTAATCTGATACTGTGCATTGCTTTTATCACAATCTTGCTGAGTATTTTTCTTGATCTGTTCCCTCTTCTATACTCTTCTAACAGTGACACTTTGTGTCTTAACTGCTTTACAGTTTTCCTAGTTGATATTTCCATGATGGCATTCGATGTTTCTCCTTCCTTTCCCTTACTACCATGTGTTTTTGTGGTAAGACTTTGTCTGTTATTAATTTAGCTGCACAATAATGTAGCTTATTTACTTTGGTTTTATCGCATGAATCTCTATAGACAATCTTAATTACTGTGTTCATTTTATCAAACTCCTAACTTTTTGGGTTTTATTGACTTTCTGTAGTCTTATTTCTTTCATTGATCTTAATATGTCTGTCCACCTCTATTAAATCAAGCAACTCTTATCTTCGATCATTTTTTTCTACACTGAGGGCATATTCTTTGTTCCTCATTTCGTGTGAGCATTCTATCGATAGTTCCACAGCATCTTCCTGCACCACATTCTGTTCGGTTTTTCATCCTGTGTCGTCCATTGCTCTTTCATATGGGAACTCAACAGCATATCATTCTACAACATTGGCTGCATCAGAGTTGCCACCGTTTCCTGTTCCTTCCCTTGCTGTGCATCTCCAACTGAAAGTTTGTATTGGTTTCCTATGAAAGGCCCTAAAGTATCTTCATCTGGCAACTGATCAGATGTTTCTTGTTGCACTGGTTTCTCCTTAATTTGGGGATTCATTTTTCTATCGTGTTGTGTTGTTTTCCGAGTTAGATTTTCTACTCTAAATCCTTCACTTTGCAAGTAGTCCATAACCTCAGTTTCTGTTTCTTAACTTCTCCATTGCTAATAATCTTTTCTATTTTTCCTCTTTGTTTTCTTATTTTTTTTGTATTGTAAAATTTCCCATGTCCGGATGCCTTTGCCTATATTTCTCTTCAAATGTCTTTGTTGCTGCTCTTTTTGTATCGATAAGTTTTGGTTCCTGCTTTGCATAAATATTACCCCATATTAAATCTCTTTTTCTTTCCCATGTCCATATTTCTTCTTCATTTGTCTCCTGATCCTCCTTACTTTGGGGACTAGTTCCATCATGCTGTGTTGTAACCTATATTAGACTTTCTACACTAAATCCTTCACTTCACAAGTATTCTATAACTTCATCTTCTATTTTTTTAACCTTCCGTTTTACTAATCTTCTGTTCTATGCTCCCTCTTTGTGATCTTGTTTTTTTATTGTGAAATTTTCCATGTCTGGATGCCTTTGCCTCTATTTGTCTTGAAATATTTTTGGGGCTGCCTTTTTTGTGCTGATTAATTTGGGTTTCTCTTTTGCATGAATACTGCACCATATCAAATTTCTTTCCCACGTCCATATTTCTTTTTTTATACCTTTCAAAAGTCTCTATATATTGTTCTTTATATTTTCGCGCTTTCTCGTTTACTTCTTTTTCCAAATGTACCAAGGTTTTGTGGTCTGTGTAGTGTTTTTCATAAATCTGTTGTATTAATGAATGCAAGTTTTTATTTGAAGCTTCTGAGAGTTTTTCTTGTGGAAGTATTTTTCTTTCCTCCAATTTCTTGCTTAATCTTTTTGTACATCTTCTGTCTGGAAATTCTGGGCTTCATTCATAATAGTAATAATACATAATTTTTTTCTTATCCTCAGTAGTCTCACTCTATTGTCTTTATGGCTCTTTTTTGGCCTATCAGTTTTTGCATTTTTTTGTGGACTGCTGCTTCCTTGTACAATGGGGGGGGGCATCCACCCCCTGGGCCTGGCCTATCCCCATTGTAGGAATGTTTCCAAGCCCTGAGAATTCTACAATTGTCAATTTTCCAGTCCTGGCACCAGTGCGCCTACCAGGATTGGGCACCTTTTTATCCTAGGTCTTGTACACCCAGCATCTAGCTATCCTTTTTTTTTTTGTTTTTTAACCTACTTCTGTCCATGATATATGCTATATAAAATACAGTCTCTATATCAGTTTCATCTTGGTGAGATTTTGTTAAAAAAAAAAAAAATACAGGGTCCACCTCGTGAAGGTATTTACCAAGACTTAAGGATGAATTCAATTTCAGCAATACTGCTCTATCTTGCTTACTGATTTTATCATCTCTCTCTCTTTTGCTTGCTGATTTCATCATCTCTGCATTCAGACCCCTCCCCTTTTTAGTCTATCCAGGTACCTGGATGATATTTTTATTCTGTGGAAAGGGGGCATGGATGGTTTGGTGGCTTGTATTGCTTACATTAACAGTGCCACCAAATTCTTGGAGTTTACATGCCAATTTGATTCTGCTTCTATACATTTTTTAGACATATTAGTTACCAAGAATATTCAGAAAAGCAATTTTGAATCCGCTATTTTTAGAAAGGAGACTTATTCAAATAGTTTTCTCCATTATGATATCCAGCACCCACTCTGGCAGAAGAGGAATTTAGTGAGGGGTCAATTGATAAGGTTAAGTAGGCTCATTTCTGACAACATTGTTTTCAACGATGAAACACTGATTTTATGTGACATATTTCTAGATCAAGGATACCCAGGAGATTTGTTGTTGAATCTTAGGAATTAGCTGAAAATTCAGAGACATATGCAATATAAGCCACTGTTGTGTCGTGGGGACAGTATTAACAGCCAAGGAAGCTACAGTAACAACTAGTCCAGAGCTATGGTGTTAATTTACACTAGAGACATATTTTTGACGTAGATTATTAATTCTCACTGCAATACTATTTTTGGTGAATTTGATTTGCTTGGAAAATTGGGGTCGAGTCCCAGGTTTGTTTACAAAAATAGTTTTAATTTGAAGACGATTTTAGAAATAAATCAAACTAAGGTTGTGACTTCCTCCAAGAATCTGGATAACAAACACTGCTGAACACGTAAGCAATGTAGCTATATTTTTCAGGTCACCCACCTTTTTGTTACTGGTTTTCCCAAATTGATTTCTCTTGTGGGTCTTTATGATTGTAACATGAGAGGAGTAGTGTATTTGGCTTTGTCACCTGTCCCACATTTTTTGTTGGATAAACTGAAGGGTTCCTAAAAAAGAAAAGTTGAAAGCTCTTTCCCTGTACTGTGTGTGTGTGTTATAGACTCTTGAGGGGGTGATTTATATCTCACTTACTATGCCATTATAGATTCATAGTTCTTTGATCTCATGTATCTCTGTAGGACATTTAGCTGAGCTAACACTAGAACCAGAAACCTGAACCTTCATCAGCAGCTAAACAGAATACAATTGAGAGATGCATCATCATGCAGTACCTCCTCTTTCTCTGGAGTAAACGTCCTTTCCAAGTTAAATAGCATGTTTCTATATCTCCTGTCAGATTAAACCTGGACAACTGGCTGGGTACTCTCAAATTTATCCTAGAGTTAATGACTTCTCTCTTCTTGTGAAAGGAGGTAAAGAGGGGTATTGGCAAAGTGTCTCTCTCTCTCTCTCTCTGATATGGTTTCATTTTTCAGATTTCAGCAGTTCCCTTTGTTGGCAGCTGTAGGTGGTGCTGCTTCTTACTGATCGAACCATTTGCCGTCCAATGCCGTAGCTGACAATTGGTTGGTTAAATATAGCATGCCCAAAGTATTTTCAGTCTGTTCATTGTTGTGCAACTTTGGAATCAGTATATATGAGTTATGAGGGTGTGAGGCTAGAGCCCCCATAAAATATAGTAAGGTATGGTGTGAGTGAGTGTGATGTATGATGATAGATTTAGTGGAGTGATTGGAAAATTAATTTAATTTAGTTTCCTTTTTCAGTCTTGTGTAGTTTGGTGATGTGTGTTTGAAAGAATATGCTGTCAGTGAGTATGTGTCAATGTACTGGCTGTCAATCACTTTATCTGCTGATATTCTTGCACGTGCATGTTATATATCTATCTCTTTCTGTGTGTGTGTGTGTGTGTGTGTGTGTGTGTGTGTGTGTGTGTGTGTGTGTGTGTGTATATATATATATATATATATATATGTGTGTGTATGTATAATATATACAAATCTGCTGATATTCTTGCACGTGCATGTTATATATCTTTATCTATCTCTTTCTCTGTGTGTGTGTGTGTGTGTGTGTGTGTGTGTGTGTGTGTGTGTGTATATATATATATATCTATATCTATATATATATATATATATGTAACGTGTATGTATAATATATACATATTTTTTATACAGTATGCATATAACGTACATTTGTGTATGCACACATGTGCATGCAAACACACATGCAAAACTAAAAAAAGGCCCTCAGCAAATGCATGAAATGCAAGTAAGACCTGGGGAAAAACAATGCCATCTGTGGAAGAAAAATTGCAAGTCCTCCCAACCCTTTGATGACATCACAGAAGATATGCAGATTGCATTTTAAGTTTGTACAAGTACTTCAGCCAGCTGGCTTTTGAATGCAAGATGACCTGTAAGTCTTTTATTACTACACTCAGATGAGTCAGCTAGACTCTATTAGCGTTAGACATAGGTTCATAGGTGTGTACTAGGCTAATGGCCTAGAGCCTTTAAAAGCCTAGCCCATAAGATTACCCTGGCATCGTGCCAACCCACCTTAGTTCCCAGTGCCTCTGTTGAGTAGAGCCACTTGAGTGATCCCCGGGGTGAATTTTCTATTTCCAATCCACTCAAGATTTCTCCTGAAGAGAGCCAGTGAGGTGCTCTGCTTGACATGTATGGGAAGTCTATTCCATAGCATGGGCAGTCTCTGGTTTGTGAACCTGTCCCTCCAGTTTGTTCTGTTGATTGTGGTAATGAGGTTGAGGTCTCTGGAGCATGTGGTGTGGAGGGATTGGGATATTTTTAGATGTAGCATTTCTAACGGGACCAAATCCAGCTTGTAATGAGTAATAAAAGTATGCGGGGATGCCCAAGTAGCCACTGTACAGATACCATCTATAGAAGCTCTGGAATGAAAGATTGTAGAAGATGCTATTGCCCTCATTGTATGTGCCTTTACAGTCCCTCGCATTTGCACTTTCGTTTTGTTGTAAATGAAGGTTATACGGTCCTTAAGTCATTTACCTAGAGTAACCTTAGAAACTAGTTTGCCCAGAGTAGCAGAAGGAATTGATCAGATTTTCTAAATTCTTTTGTTCTGTGTTGGTAGAAACTTATCTGTCAGCATCTAGCCAATGCAGACAATATTCACCCTGGTTTGAAAATTTGGGGAAAAATATGGGAAGTTGTATAGTGTGGTTGATATTGGTCTCAGACACTACTTTTGGTAGAAAGGAAGGCTTTGTTCATAAGGACAGCCTGTCCTTAATGAAAGATTAGGGAAGGGAGCTTGCAGCATAAGGCTTGTAGCACAGATGTTCTCTTAACAGAAGTAATAGGAATTAGAAATAAGGTTTTCTAAGATAAATACTTCAAAATCGCAATTTGCGAATGGTTCAAATGGGGAGTTAGAGACTGTAACACCAGATTCAAGTCCCAATGTGAAGAAGGGTCTTTGTATGGGGGTCTGAGCATCAACGTTCCTTTTAGAAAGGCTTGGCAAAGTTTGTGGGGCATTAGAGCTGTATCATTTAGACCATTATGAAAATTCGAAATTGCGGCTAAATGTACTCATATGGTTGAGGAGGACGGTCCTGCCTTGAAAAGCGGTGCTAAAGACTCCAAAACCCCATCAACTGATGAAGAATATGGGTCAAGATTACCCTCTGTAGCCCATTTTGAAATTTTTTGTTATTTGCTAATCTACAGTTGTCTAGTCGAAGGTTTATGGGAGATTAGAACAATTCACTGAATTGGGGCAGTGAAGCTATTATGCCTGGCAATCACTGGAACTGGAGAAGCCACACAGTGAGCTTTAGATTTGAAGATTCAGATGAACCACTCCCTCTGGATTGGACAGGAGGTCTGGAGCTGGGTCCAGGATTCAAGGTTTCCGTACTAAGAGAGGCCAAAGAAAGGAAAACCATATCTGTCAAGGCCAAAATGGGGCAATGAGAATTACCCTGTTCTTCGACCTGCTGGCTTTCTACAGAAACTGGGAGATGAGAGGAATTGGGGGAAAGGCGTACGGCACACCACGGGGCCAATCATGAAGGAGAGGATCTCTCGGTAAATCCCCTGGAGGGGGGATCAGGGCAAAGTAGCTGCTGCACTTGTTCAGGGGGGTGCAAAGAAATCGCAGCATGGCTGATCCCATTGGTGGAATATCCTGCCACCAAAGGATTGAGAGACCACTCATGAGGCATTAGAATGGTCCTGCTCAATTTGTCTGCAATCACACTGGAGCTCCCAGGAATATGCACTGCAATTAGAAAGTGGTCGGATGAAGTCGCCCATTGCCATACCCAGAGTGCTTTGACAAAGGACAAGATCTGGTTCCCCCTTGCTTGTTGATGTACTAGACGACAAACATGTCTATTTGGATCGCAACTGTTCCCAAGGGGAGGATTTTTTGGAATGCTCCCAACACTAAGAACACTGCCCTCATCTCTAGAACACTGATATGCAAACTGGCCTCCAGCTGGGACCAAGTACCTTGGGCTGTCTTTCGCAGATAGTGCCCCCCACCCCCACCCTATCTGTGACACATCTGTGGTCACTATGGCTTGGGCTGAGGAGGGACAAATGGCCTGCCTAACAAAATTTAATTGGAGTGAAGCCACCAACTGAGGTCTTTCTTGCATAAATTGCTGATCCAGATGGGACACTGGGTGGTTCATTGACTACTGGGACACCAAAAGCCATTGAAGAATTTGCATGTGATATCTCGCAAGGGTCACTTTTTTGCTGCGAATAATCTGACTGATTTGCAATTGTATTCTTTGAAGTCTTTCTGTGGGGAAGAGAAGCGACTGTCCGTGTTTGTGTTTAGCATCACCCCTATGAATTCTAACTGCTGTGTTGGTTCTAGATGGGATTTTTGTAGTTTATAGTGGTCCCCAGCGAGGAACAGGTTTGAAGAACATAGTCTCTTGCCTGTAACAGTGGATGCCTGGTGAGAAACGGTAATGAGACAGTCTAGGTATGGAAACGTGCAGAATCCTTGCAGTCTGAAGCATGCATTTGGTGAACACCCTGTGGGCTGTGGTGAGACCAAAGGGCAGGGCTGTGAACTGGTAATGACTGGCTCCTTGCCAGAAGTGCAGGAATCTTGTGGAGCGTTTGTCCATTTTTATGTGGTAATACACATCCTGAAGATCTACTGAGCACATCCTATCATCTTTTCCTAAGAACAGAAGTATAGATTGAACAGTAACCATCCGGAATTTGGTTTGCTGAACTAACTTGTTCAAAACACTGAGATCCAGAATCAGTCTCCATTCCCATTTTCTTTGGCACTAAAAAGAATCTTGAGTAAACTCTGGCTCCTATCTGGTCATGTAGGACTGCTTGGATGACCCTCTTGTAGAGCAGTTTTTGAATTTCTAAGACTGCTGCATCCCTTTGACTGGGTAGAACATCTGGGATTATTTTGGATTGTCTGGGTTCCTTTCTAAATGAGACATTGTAACCTCTGGTTATGATCCTCTGTATGTTGTTATCCTCTGCCAGGTAGGCTGGTACAGGGATAATCGTCCCCCTGATTGCCTCCAGAGGACGGCAGTCGGGCCTCCATTCAGGAGCAATGAAAGGAGTTACCAGGGAAAGAATCCCTGGAAGCCTGATTTTGCAGGCCACCCTTGCCTCAAGGATAGTGTCTTCCATTGTGCCCCCCCCAAGAGGAGTCACTGCCACATGAGTCGTGGAAAGGACCTTGGGATTTCCCACTTCTCTGGTTCCTGGAGTAAGAGTGTTGAGCAGTAGAGAAGTGTACATCCATGGCAGAAAGGGTCTTTCCATCCTTCTCACATCTGGCAAGGGTCTCTAACTTTGGGGCAAAAAAGGGATCTTCCATCAAATGGAGCATTGATGAAAGAAGACTTGAATGGCTCCATAAATTCACATAGGCGCATCCAGGCATGTCTCTTGATGACTATGCCAGAACCCATTGCTCTAGTCATCCCTTTGGCGGCATACGCAATGAGCTTCATGGACGAATTGCATATCAAATCAAGGGTTGTCAGCTGGGGAGCTACTTTTGTCCTGAACCCCCTCAGCTACTGCTCCTTTTAGAGTATTGTATAGCTCCTTTATCAGATCTTATTCAAGTCTTGTGAAATGTGCCATGAAGTTCAAGGACCTGAGTGCGAAGGTTGATGAAGCTTGTATGCGCTTCCCAAATCTATCGTCCTAGACTCTTTATTAGGAGGATGGATAGTACGACCTTCATCAAGTTCCTTTCTGGTGGCTGCCGCTACCACCATGGCATCTACTGGTATTCCTTTACCCCAATGCTGCTGATCTTGAGGAGCTGACAAAATGCGGTCTGAGCTCTTAGGAATTGGCTCTACAGAATCAGGTAACCTCCAAGCCCACTGCACAATTAATTTAAATCAGATCATAAGTAGGCAGAGAGCTCCAGGAGGTAGATGGATGGGCACGAAAAGCCTCCAGGTATACAGATTCCTCTGCGGACGGTTGAAGGAAAGTCCCGCCATCCCTCTGTTTCAGGATCTCTAGTATGTCTCAAAGGAGACATCTTTCCAGGGGTGACTTTAGGAAACATTCCCCTTCATTGAAATCGGTATCTTCTGTGCAAAACTCTTCAGGGGAGTCCAAGTGCTTCCTCTTACAATTCCTGTTCAGGGGTATCTCCTCGGTGGGATGGACTGGAGAAGTGTCTGAAGAGGATATGACCACCATGATTGGATCCTGAGGTTTCTGTGCCCGCTGTTCCATGGTAGAGGCCGGAGGAAGCTCTGGGCGAGGGACAGGGTTGTTGGTCTGATAACATTGGTATCAACTGTGAGCCTACAGAGGGCAAGGCCCTCTCCATGGCCTGGAAAGCGGGCCCCCCTGTAGAGGAATGGTAGCCTTGAACCGAAATAGACTCCTTTGAAAAAGTGGTCCTAGCCTGCACTGAGGAAGCCGCCTCCGAAGCTGGTGTCGAGCTCACATGTGCCGAAGCCTTGAGGAGCATGGATGGCTCTGACACAACACATGAGTAAAACCACATTCCCTGGAACCTACAACAAAGATACGGCACCGAGAGGTCTCTGATTCTAACAGAACCGAAGAGCTTAGGGCAGTTATTGGTGCAGATCTGATACTTCACTTCTGTTTTTTTTTTTTTTTTTGGCTCATTAGTAAAACATAATTGGAGAGTCAAGCTGTGTTTTGAAATCATACCTCTCAACTGTCCAAATTTTCATCTCATATTTTTGTTCTGTTCCTTATAAAATTTTTGGTTTTCTGACAATTCATTGAAGATTGAAGTCAGAAAATAATGCTAAACATTTGAGTTTCCGACTTTATCCCTTTCAGAAAATTCATGTTAATCCAGAACTTGTTATTTTATCATCTTTTTAAGTTTATATGAGCCATGTTTAAGAAGTGTCCCTATTTTATGGTCATTGTCATAATTTATGGCTATGTCCAGATTTCTTATACTATGAGGTTGAGAGGTGTGTTATATAGATGGACATGGATATCTGTAGACACACAAGTTGTGTGTTTGTATGTGTTATTGTGTGTGTGTGTTTGCCCCGAGTGTGTGAGAAAGAAGCATGTAGCACATACATTCAGTTGCAACCCCTTCTCTTCTGACCATCCATCGTACTGGAACAACATTCAGTGACTTAAATTTTCTAATAACAGACTTAGTAAAGTAACTTTACTGTGAAACCCACTTTTTACATTCACAGTCATTTTAGGTCTTTCATTGGCCACAACTTCAGGTAAGCAGTTGCCTGTCACCTGACTTTTGCTTGTTGCAGTATGGGTAGCATTAGTGACAGAGATGCATTTTTATAATTTAACATTTGTTTGGGCAGAAAAATTAATAATTCCTTCCAGAGTACACAAAACAGAAAATCAGAAACTTGCAGGTAAGAGTCATGTTCCCATTGATATCACTTAGTAGAAGTTAACAGCCTTGGATAAGAACACTGTGACTTCTGGGCTCTTTGATGGACTTTGCAACATCTTGAAGTACTTCCTGGCCTTTTTTTTGTATGAAATGTCATGCTTTGTAATGTATGTTGCTATACTGATGTGCATTTGGAACCCTTGTAATTTTTGTCAAAATTATATTGGTTTAACTTATTAGAAACAACTTCTGTTTTTTTTTAATTGTCCAGAATGCTCCTGTCATCATAAATGGACCATTTTAGTCACTGTGTTACCAATTTTTCTTTTACCCTAGCAGACTGTAATAAGTCTTGCTAGATGTAGTCAGTAGCTTAGCAGTTAGAACACATAACTTTGATGCTGTGTATATCAAAGGGATGTGGGCTGTACCCCCACACCAGGTGCTTGATTTCACATTCAAGTACTGACTCTGTAGTGCATTGTAAGGGGATACTGTACTCCTGAGGATATGTCACTTGTAGGAAATGTTACATCAAGGTCCCAGCTGCTTGAGTTGGTAGTATCTCTGGTGACGGTCTCCAGGACTTCCAAGATCAGCATATTGATTAGAGCTTTCGAAGTGTGAAAATTGAAACTCGGGGGAGGGGCAGTAAAAGTTATCACTATGGGTAAAAATTCAGTTACTGGCTAGTAATTACACTGCCTGGATGCCAGTGAGAAAGAAGAAGTGTGAAGAAAGTAAGCGAAAATTAAACAGAAAAGGAGAAAAAAATCTCTGGCTTGGAAGAATCTTGCTTCCGTTTTGCAAAACGCAGTTCAGGTTTTAGCTTTGGTGCAGGAGATGGCTTCTAGTAATTTAGAAGAAAAAAATAAGTAAAAAATAAATCAAATACACTTAGTTTAAAATAAATGAAACACTGAATGAATGTATAATGTTAGATAACAGAAGGATAGAAGCTTTAACCAGATATTCGGATAAACTGAAAAAAGTGCAAAAATTAGAGGCTGAAATGGAGAAAAAAAGAGGCAGAGCATGAGGCTTATTGAGAAGAGCTGTTTCAAGAGTAGTGGAGTTAGAGTATGCAGGGAAAACCTGAGATTTTCTGCTGTACCAGAGGAACTGGAAGGAAAAGACTCCATTAATTTTGTGATAGTATAGATAAGCAACTCTACTAGTATTCTTCAGTAGTATTTGTAAATTAAAGAGGTCACCTTGTGTCTATATATTCCAGATATGGCCATGAGAAAGTAGCCAATACATTTAATAGTAAAGATGCAATCCTATCCCTCTGTTTCACTCTAAAACCCATCTAGACCTCCTACACCAAAATCTCTGCTCCTTAAACTGAAACCCTGTTCTCCTTCAGCAGGTAATCTCCCAGCAGAGTACCTCAAGCTAGCTGCCAGTTCCATAGCCTATCCTGTGTCTATCCTAATTAATGCATCTTTCAGGGAATCTCACATTTCGTCTCTATGGAAAAAATTCGTCATCATCCCCCTTCATTAAGGAAGAACGTCCTCTCATGTAACCATTTGCAGACCTGTTGCCATATTGTCCCCTTTGTCAAAAGTTCTGGAGAAGTGAATTCACAGACAACTGTTTGAACACATCCTTCAGTAAAAGCTCCTGACCCCCACACAGCATGGTTTTAAACCTACCCATAGCACTACCATGGCCCTTATTAACCTTCACAGATACTGTTAACAAAACCATATACAAATTTAAACTCGTTTTCTCTGTATTCTTTGATCTCTCTAAAGCTTTTGATCTAGTCACTCACCAAAAACTCCCCTAGCAACTGTCTTCCCTAGGGCTTATCACAGTCCACACTACTATGGTTTAACAACTACTTAACCTTTAGATAACCAGTCTGTTAAGTGGCTCTTCACCCTTTCTCTTTCTTCCTGTCAATACTGGCATGCCGCATAGCTCCATTCTTGTCCCTGTGCTCTTCAATATATTCACTAACAAGCTACATAAATCCTCTCAGCAAGCTTCCATCTTATAATATGCTGATGATACTACCCAAATATGCAATTTGAATAACCTAGTACATCTGCAGAGACCTCATCAAGAAACCTTTAACCTGTTGAAAGTTGACTTCAGCATACATCACCTACTACTAAATCCCCCCAAAAAATACATTACTTCTCTGTTTTTTTCCCAAAATCCCATTTCCATGAAAAAACTTTAAAAAATGTTCCTTAAATAATACACAATTGAAGTTACCTCACATAAAAAACTACTTGGCATGACAATTGATGACTATCTTAAATTTGATTTACATAACCACAACAACATCAAGAAAACTCACAAAAACCTAGGTGTACCCTTCATAGAATAAAGAAATTTCTTAAAAACTGCCAGGATAACTTCAGCTACCACTTACCCTCTCTCCTATATGGAACCCCTATCATGACCAACTTACAGGCATCACTTAGTTCTAAATTTGAACAATGCTACAACTAAGCTGCCAGATTTGCTTGCAAAAAACCTTACCGGACCCACCATGGCTTAACAATAAAACACTTAACTGAGTTGAACTTCCTCATCACCTATTTGTGAGTCAGCTCATCTTAACCTACAAAATCATCTATGCCCCCATTTGCCTTCCCTACCAAACCATCTCCTTCCTTCAAATGATAAACAATTGCTTACCATCTGCAATCCACAAAGGGCTACTGGGGTCAATCAGTATTCCAATAATGTAGCTAGAACTTGTATTAAAATTCCTATATCAATCAGCTGCATGTCATACCTTCATATTTTCATACTATTACTAAAAGACTTCTATACTGCGGTGGTGGTGCTGCAGTAGCGTTGTCGCCTCACAGTAAGACATTGTCCTGTTCGATTCTCAGCTAGATCGTCTTCTGTGTGGAGACATGCGTGAATGGGCGTACCTTCGTTGAAGGTTGTGCATCAGGGCCGGCAACTTGGCACGTAAAAATCTACTGCCAATCATTAGCGGACCGGAGTTCCGCTGTGGTGACCCCTAACTGGGAAAAGCCGAAAGACACAACAACTAAAAGACTTCCTTTCTGCCTGCAGGTTTTGCCCTGCTTCTCATCTGGGATATTTCTCCTAACATCCTTTATCACCTTCTTATATTTCTCTTTAAAGTACTAAATCACCTAACTTGCTTATCCCCTTCTAATGCTTCACTTTGTTTGTAGTACTAAAACTACTATACCGTCTTCTAATTAGCACAACTAAATTACCATTCCATTGCTACTCTAGTAACAATTGCTTGCCCCCTCTAATAACTCACTCTTATGTATTTATTAAATTATTCTTAGTTGCCTTGTATACCGATCTTTTATCTGTAAATTCTCAATAGAATGTTTGTATATTGTTTGTAAATATCAATAATAATTTTATTATACTGAATGCTATGCTGTGTATGCACTGAAACTACATTATATTTTTCTTATTGTAAATATCAATTGTATTAAATTTGTTACCTTGGAGCTTTGCTTCCCTGGCCTTCACTGAAAAAGGGCACCTTTGCCCAGTTGGACTTTTCCAGCAAACAAATGTCAGTAAATAAGTAAACATCAGCAGACAGATTTGCTCCTAATAAAATTGTGGCAGAAGGAAAAACTGTTAAAAAAAAAATAGGGGCAAAGGCGTATTTGTGGAAAATCATTATTCATGTCCACCAGATAGAAGAGAAGTAAATTTATCCTAGCAGTTCGGGAATGTCGAGAGGAAGATTTGAGATTCAAGCTGCTGTATCCAGCTTTCTTCAGAGTGTTTTTTTTCTGGAGGATCAAAGACATTTCTGGGTGCAGAATAGGCTAAGGAGGGAAAGAAAAAACATGTACCTCTCAACTCTCCTTGAATTTGACTCAAATTATAGCTTTGTCCCTCTTAATCCTCATAAAACTGGTGACTTTTAGAGAAAAGATAGTAAACTACAGTTATTAAATAACTATATAGTTATAATCTTTTTTTCATAAAATGTATAGTAATTCACATTCTCTTATTCATTCAGTACCTCAGGTTAATAAAACTAATATTTTGTGTCCCTGATTGTCCCTGATTATTTGGGGATTCATCCCTGATTCTGTTGTAATTTGCCCTGATTGGTGAACTGTAGATGAGCTTGCAAGTAGAAGGAGACTATATTTCTTCTTCTTTCCATACAGACACGTTGACAGTGAAACCTTTTCTGTTGTTCCAAAGGGAAGTGCTTGAGCAACAGAAAAAAAAACACAGGAGTTGACTAGAAGAATCAGGAGTACCTTGGTCTTGAACCAGCAACTGGTGTTGGGCGATGGAGTAGATCAGGAAGAAGACCAGCAACATTATGAAATTAGTGACTAAATGAGAGACTGTAAAGCATCAGTCCCATAAAAAAGGAATAGATATATGAAATGTAGCTTAGCAAGATAGCATGTCTGAGTAAGACTGCTATTTTGTTGACTGTTAAACTGGAGGGTGAAATGTGAAGTATATCCACCACTTTGCCATTAAAGACACTGAAGAAACTAAAAAGGTTACTGTAAGTAAAACAGTTTTTGTTCTTACAAATAAAGGAAGCTGTCTCCAAATCAGTCTGAATCTGCTGTAGGACAACATTAATTACAGCTTACCTTGTCCTATGAGTTCCTTCTTTGAAGGTCTGAGACCATCCTATAGCTGTCTGTCATGCCCTGAGCCATAATATTCTTCAGCAATGAAACAGCATGGGGAAAATGCTGCAGACATCATCTGCACTTGTTCGGTAACTGATATTTGCTTGCCCCACCTTGTAATTTTAAGGAGCAAAATATCCACACAGTTGATCTCTTGTACTCTTGATACTGATTTTTTTTCTTCCAACTTGCCAAGTTCCCTCATTGTGTGAGAGATAAGAAGGAAACAAGTTGTTGTAAAATAGGAGATTATGAGAAAGAAATAAACTTGGTAAAAAGTGCAGTTTACTGATTGTTCATTGCCTGTCTGCAAACACACAAAACACCACTATTGATGCTACTTAAAGGAGGATGTGTGAAGCAGGTGCTTCCATATTGCTCAAGCTGAACGGTGTCTGGACAGACGTGCACTTCTAAATGCTTTTGTGTAATTTGGAAGGGGTATTAACACTACCAAAAGGGACCAGACTTGGTCAGTGTCTAGCAGATGCTCATTCGTTTTGACAGATTTTCTGGACAAAAAAATGTTGCAGCACTGTACATACATATGAAACTGTTTGAAGAAAATTGTAGAATAGGTAAAGAAAGTCCCATACGAAGTATGGTATGATTTATATATTAGGTTCCTTCTAAAAAATGCCTTGAAGTTACAACACATCCACATGTCAATGCATTTCAGTAACCCATAAATTGAAATGCATAATGTATTTCGTTAACTTTCTTAGAAAAAAAAAAGTGTGAAATTCCAGAACAGGTATTCTTTATTTATTTTATATTTATTTACTGGGAAAGTCTGACTAAGCAGGAAGCCTGTTTTCAGCAGAGGCCTGGGCAAAAAAGCTCCACTACATAGCATCTAACAACGGACATATAACACAAACAGTAGTACTGCAAAACAACAGCAAATAGATATTAACTACCAATTTAGAAAGCTAAACTGTACTAAACCTAGTGTCACTTACAGCAGTAGTTAAGTAATAAAGTGTGGCCAAATATGGCTCAGTACGTCAACATAAAAAAGTTGAAACTTAGTTCAGTATTATACATTAAGTATATGTCCCTGTTTTTGTTCTGTGAAAAGGCATATTTCATTAAATGATCCAATTTTGTAGTACTTCAGAAGTAGGTAAGGAGAAATACCTGAGCTAGTATACAGAAGTAGGTTGGGAGAAATACCTGAGCTAGTATGAGAGGGAGAGGCACATAGACAGTAGGAACGGGTAGGGTGTAAGACATCAGGTAGATGTTGAAAGTCAAGTTTTTGCAGCTCTCCTCCCTGCACTCCCTTCCCCAATGTGGATACCGTGACCCAACACACCACAACATAATACACCAAGCCTAAAACTGCATTAATTCAGAGAGAAAGAGAATGCATGCTTTTGCTGTAAAACAGTGTTCCCTTTGTCTGAGATAGTGAGACCTCAGAATCAGTATATTTAGTTAAAGGGTAGGTCGTAGCATCCCTTCCCTAGGTCATGACATCCCTTCCCCACACCGGGAAAGTATCCCCCTTGCAGAAAATGTTCTGTGATTTTCTGTACATAGAGTTGAACTGAATTGTATGTGGTTACTTTAGATGTTAGAATGGGATCAACTGTATGAGGGTTTATATTTATCAGTAGATGTTAAGTTGTCTATCTCGCCTTCATTCTTGCTGGATGGGTTCGATCACCCTCGGCCCGACTCGGCCAATTTGCAAAGCTCCGAGAGTTGGTTCCTAATCGCGGCTCCTCCTTTATATCCCACAATGCTAGGCTAGAGTTACCCCAGATCTCTTTCTGTCGCCACAGCTCGGTATTTTGCTGTTTCTAACGGTTCCTGGTGAGGCAGTTAATTTTTCTTCTTTTAGTTTACCTTTAAACCCTTTGCTGAATTTCTCTTAGTTGTAGTAGATTACAAAACCTTTATCCCCTAATCTGTAAATTCTTTTCCGCTTTCGTACTAAAAAAGAACCTTTATTCTTCCTTGGGCCCTAGGCCTCCCTTCCTGATGTTTCTTGTTTGTTTGTAGTTTACTTTAGTTTAGTGTACTTTAAATTCTAGTATTACTACCAAAATTATTATTTTTCCCGATAGGTATAACTTGTGTGTTTGGGTGTGTGTTTTGTGTACACCTGTCAGTCAGGGAAATGTCAGCATCGGTCTTCGGCTCCGGCTTCGAGGTGCTCTAACCAACCTTATGCCTTTATCGGGCTGGGCCCGAATAAGTCTCAGTCCAGTTTCTGTGGCTCCCCGCTCCGACCAGAGGGGGTGAGTGGCATCGGACCCTTGTCCGACCCCCTCTCCCTCTCGGGGCGCTGGTGAGTTCAGCTCGACATAGAAGCGCACGGGCCATCACTGTCGGTGCCGAGGGGGTTCTCAGGAGCCCCTGTGGGGATTTCAGGCGCTTGGCTCTCGTCCTTCCACCTCCTGGGTGTCCCCATGGACGGCTCCTGATTCAGTGGTGGACCTCCCAGGAGACCCTCTAAGTTCATCACAGCTCCATCAGACAAGCAACTGTGGATGCTATGGTGGTAGCTGCTGCCACAAAGAAGGAACTGGTTGATCCATGGAACTTGATCAAGAAGAAAAGATGAACACGCGGCTAATTCCATATCCAACTCGGACAGGTGTGGACCCTTTCAAGGCGTCTTTCACGAACCCCTTTGATGATGGATCATCTCTTGGTCCTCAAGTGAAAGAAACCCTGACTAGGTGCTAGACTGGATGGCAAGATCTCTTCTGACGCGGAGTCCGTTTTCCTTACCCCAAAGGCCAGAAGGGTGGTGAGAAGTGGTTCCGTAAACAATCTCAAGGGACCGCACCAAAGGCAGAGGTAATACTAACAATAGTGGAATAAACAATGGTGCGGACGTCAACCCTAGGGGGTCCAGAGACCCGGTAGAACAAAGCTTCCTTCTGATGCTTCCCTGACCTGAGGCTTTGCCCCACTGCCCAGAGTCGAGGGAGTCAGTGATCGTCAAGAAAAATTCCAGAAAGCCCATACTGTAGACTCAAGACTACACCCCACAGTCCATCATTTCCTAAGGCTAGCCTTTCGCTTTCTTATCTTTCAAAAAAAAAAAAAAACTCTTCCATTCCACCCGCCAAGTTCGGGATATAGTAGCTTTGAAAGCTTTGAACTTTCAAAAAAAGCAATCAAAGCTAGTGCCAGAGACCAACAGGATCCGGAATCTACTCAAGGTTCTTTTTAGGTTCCAAAGAAAAACAGGACTCTGGAGACCTGATTTTGGATCTCAGTGTTCAACAAATCCATCAAAGAAAACAACAAGATTGGATGGTCACGCTGCAATCCATTCTTCCCTTTTTGGACAAAACTGGATGTGCTCTATAGACCTTCGGGATCGTACTATCACATAAAATGACAGGACGCCCAGAAGATTCCTCCGCCTGTAAGGCTGGGGAACGCTCATCAATTCCTCCGGCCCCGGGTTCTTGGTCCCACCACTGCCCCCTCGGTGCTTACCAAATGCATGGCACCACTGAGGCGACACCTTTACCTCCATTGGGCATATTTTCCAGGTGTTTCCATATCACACGACTGGGCTTCTCACAGTCTCACCAAGCATCTCCTCTGAGCTTCAGGAGATTATAATTTTCGCTGCTTGTCAAAACTGGGCATTGTTTGTCATTGCTAAAAGTCTGCTCTTTGTCATTTCTGTCGCATTATTACTATAATACCATAGCATTTAGATACTATAAACATGTCTGCAAGGCTAACGAACCAAAGGATATCAGACATTCACAAATTGGTGTCACTTCTTCTTCTCAACAACAACAGAGTCAAAGCCAGGTTAGTTCTAGTGTTGGGAATCATGGCAGCGCCATACCTCTCCTTCCATTGGCCAGATACCACATGATCCTTCAGTGGATGCTTTTACTCAATGGTTATCATACTAGGAACTTCCAATGTCTCACAATGTTGGTGAAAACGCAAGCATGTCTTCCCCCATAACACAGCTCCCCCAGCCCTGTCGGGAAGACCATTTGTTCCACTCCTCCTGCTGCTACTCGACAACGGATGATCGGGGGGGGATCGGTGTGGGGGTACATTGTCAGGGGGACAGTCCAGGCAACATGGCAACCAATGCTGCTGCACTTGCACATAAATGAGATTGGGCTTGAGAGTTGTGTTTTGAAAGCCCTTCTCTCTCTCTTCCTTGGGAAGTGCAATCAGACAGACAGCAATATGTCTGTAGTGTGGTATCACAACAAAAGGCGGAACAGATCATACCCAGAAGCACTCCTGTAGGCAATGGGCTGCATTTTATTTCTTCTCTTGATAAGTAACCCATTATCCCCCGGAAGTCCAATCACATTGTGGGAGTTGAGCAGAGCTATGCACTCACGGCAATGAAAGTGGTCTCTGAAAGCACTTGTAGTGTGAGAGATCTCTTTCATGGGGGTCAGCCTTACAAGCATCTTTTTGTACTCCCCAAAACAGCAAGTGCAGAGAATATTTCACTTATTCCCTTTACCCAGCCAACTCCAGCAGGGACGCCTAGTCAAGTTTTGGCCCTCGGGACTCTGTATGCATTTCCTCCTTTCCCACTGATCTCTCAAGTAATACAGAAAGCTACAGAAGGCCTCAGAAGGGCTGTTTGCTCCTTACATTGCTCATACCTGGCCTCGACAAGTGTGGTTCCCCTTCTTTCTTTTTCTTTTGGCGTTGGTGGAAGACCAGATCTCAGATCTTTTTTTGATCACCAGTGTCATCAGCTCACGCTCCCTCCTCCTCTGACCTCACTGCTTGGTTCCTCCAATTCCAAGTAGCCAGGCTTCCTCAATTATCTGTTAGAGATTAGAATGTGATAGCTTTCCCATGATCTTTCTCGAAGATTTGTTTGAGTAAGTGGAAACGCTTCATATTGGGCACAAGGAAAGGACATAGATCCTATCCAACTAGTCCTTGATTTTCTAGCTGAACGGTTCATCTCCATCTACTCTTAAGGTTCAATTGGCAGCTATTTCTAACTTCCATGTGGGTATTTCTGAATCTGCCCTAATGTCCCACAAACTTTACCAAAGCCTTTTTTGAAAAGTTTTTCTTCTCAGACCTCCTATAAGGGACCTAAATTTAGTTCTTGCTTCTTTGATTAACCTGCAGCTTCATGTTCCTTGAAATTATTATCATGGAAAACTCTCTCTGGTGGCTATTACATCAGCCAGAAGAGTTTCAGAACTTCAAGCACTCAGTTGTCGTCCCTTATCTTTTGTTCCATAAGGACAGAGTATCTTTCAACATCAAATCTAAACCAAAGCATTGACCTCTGTCTTTTTTCCAGAGTATTCCAAGGTCTGAACAAAAAGTTACTGCCTGGATGTTCATATCGTCAATTAGGTACTACTTGGATAGAACAAAACAATTCAGAGAAAAATCTCAGCTGTTTTATGTGACCTATATGAAAGACAACAGAAAGGCCTGCCTAATAAACCTAAAGCCCATTCCACAGAGCTTTACTTCTTTAGCCTTCAAGACAAGACATGAGCATGAGGCACCATTTGTGCAGTGCAGCTGACTACTCACTCACACACCACATTTCTCTCTCGTACTAAAGTTGGATTTAGCTTCTGAGCATAGAGCTAACTTTGGTTCACTGTTCTCAGGAGTCTGTTCCGTTAGGCCACCGGGACAAGTGCTGCGGTCCCATCCAGCAGAATCATATAGAGTTATGTTCTTTCCCCTGGCCTGACAGACTCTAGAGGAGTTGTGATCGTGACCTTCTTTCTACTCACCTCTTTCTTTAGTCATATTATGCATATTATTTCTTTTGGTGGGGTAGGTGGTCTTTCTTTCTCTCTTCCTGTTGTTAGAGGTGTTGGATTCTGTTTTACAGTTATGCTGTGTTATGGGCTGCTAGCTTACAAGCTGATCTGGAGGTAACTCTCAGCCTAGCATTGTGGGATAAGGGGGCCGGTGGAAGCCGTGGAACCAACTCTCAAGCTTTAGAGTGGGCCGAGTCGAGTCGAGGTCGTTCAACCCAAGAAGCAAGAATGAAGGCGAGAAGAAGACAACTAACATGGAACGTTATGGTAAGAACATAACTTCTATTTATACATCACTTTGCTCTTCTAGTCAGCTCACCTACTGTGACTGGCAGAAAGTTTGAAGCCCTCCTGTATGGCCATAATTGTTGGAAATGAAGGCATATAAATTATCTAGCAAATACCATAGAGGGTTAATGCTGTGACATACTAACAGGCTTCATTCTGTAGTCCAGAGTTTGATTCCCTCAGCCTCCATTTGTATACCTTGTGACTAAGCAGGTCATTAACCAGACTATGCCCCTACATTACCCTTGAAATGAGGCTTGTGCCTAGAGAGTTTACCTATTTAACAAACAAAATAAAACTTATTTTCTTCCTTCATCAGTAATAGATAAGAGGGAGAGAGAGTCATGGGAATGCACTGTTACAGATAAGAGTAGCAAAGATGGAGTCAAGGGAAAAAGTTGCTAGTAAAACTAAATACAGTCTTGCAGTGATTGTGACAGTAATCATGACAGGAAGATTTGTTTCCCATTTAATAAGCTCTGTACTAGAAAATGGCATTTTTTTCTACATTGTGTAAATGGAAGGCTACTGTGTTAAAAAATTTGTATGCTGTTGAATAGAAATGTGAAAATTAACAGTACCAGCACACAGCTGGGATTGGCACTATGTAAGTGAAACCTAAAAATTTTAATGATGCATTGAACATGTGTGCAAGTCATCTTTTTGGAAGAAAATAGATAATTAATGGACAAAATGCAGGATTTAAATTAGATATTAGGTGCAGAAGAAGTATATTCTCAGAAAGTGTGTTTAAATCGCTGAAGCTAGATTGCTGTGATCTTTTCTGACTGCAAAACTTCATTTTCCTTCAAATAGCATTGAAAGAACGGAGTTTTCCTAATATTTTGGGTCAAGTGACTTGCAAGAAACTAAAACATGGTAAAGATTTGCTGTATAAAAACAGACATTCACACAGTCATAGATCCATAATACTGATATCTTTCAGTAATAAACCTGATATTGTCCCCATGAGTTTTAACTCCCAGAAAAAGAAAACTTCTGTAGCATTCAATAATAAGTAGAAAAGAAAACTGACGAGAATGGAAATCTTGGATGTCATTAAGAAGCAATTAGAGCCAGCAATAATGATTGGATAGTCTGATCACTGTTATAAAGAAAAATAAGATTTGTATTTTATTGCTCCACATGATCTGAATAAGGTGATTAAAGGGGAATATTGCACATTTCTTACAGATGAGGAAACAGTCTGAAGAATGCCAGATGCTAATTTTGCTCTGTACTGGATGCATATCAGGGTTTCTGGCACTTAAGGTTTAATACAACATTATGACGGTGCATATTTATTAGAGGTCTGTTACATATATCAGCAGCACCTAATGTGTTCCAAAGAGCTGTTACCATGGAAATTGAAACACTGAAAGGTGTTATAAATATAGCTAATATTTTAGACAGTTTTCCCTCCCCTGAGCTGACCATCAGCTTGCCTACAGGATGTCTCCTTGTCTGCTAGGTCTACTGAACTGCCTTTATTGCCCTGGACTTTTGCCAACCGATGTCCAGTGTTGACAAGGAGATAGAGATACCTGGTGCAGTGTCATACTGCTGCCAGGAGTGGTTGTTAGAGTGATGTGGAAGGCAGACATCCAAACACACCCTCCGTGAAGATAAGCCCATCCCTGATTTGTCCATAAATTCTGCCATCTCCTTGATTAGTGGGGAATCAGGTTTTCCCTTTTTTTCATCAGAAAATGATGTGATCATAAGAGATGGTTCTCCCAGCAGTTGACTTTCTCACTTTTCCCAGATTACTTCCTCCAGTCCCTGGGCTCACTACTTCACAGCTAGCTACTTACTAGGTATGTAGTCCAAGAAACCATTAAAGAACCTTGCCCATATTCCCAATTGCTCCAAAGCACTGTCTGGTTAAGTGACTTGCTCAAGGTCACCCAACAGGCAAATGAAGCTAGAAAGATTCGAACTTTGTACCATTGCATAGAAAGCAGTACAGTAACAAGTCAGAACTTTAATCTTCTAACTTCCAGACATTAACTACAGTTTTATTTAGAGACTTGAAAACTGGGTCATCGAGACAAAATTCAGGGCTTTATCTCTGTCCGTGGAATTGCCAAAGCATGTTAGTTTTTTAGTATGCTTTATTAAAACAGCAAAGCTGTGACGGCAGCAGCATTCAGTTTCACTGACATTTTTTATATTGGCTGCTATAAGGCATGAAGTGCCTGGCCATTATTTGTTAATCCATCTGTGGGCATTTGTCATCTGTAGCCCATGGTTTTTTTTTTTTGTTTGTTTTTTTTTTTTCTTCTTGGTTTAAGTTGTGCATTATCCAGGTGGCCTGTTTGCACTTGCGTGTCTCTGACATGGTCTTTATAAGTCAGTTTATGCTGGAGCCTAGAAGATAAGTATTCAGCTTGGTATATGTGAGATCTTGAATTTAGTCTATTGCAGGGAGCTGTTTTTATTTCTGTCCCGTTACTGCTAAATCAGTGATAACTTTTAAATTTTCATCAGTTCATAACAGACCAGAGCATTATCTGTTCAGACTTGATACTGCCAGACTTTCTTTCTGTTGTTGTAAGGGGAAATGGGTTATCATATTTTAAATGACAAAGGGTGAGGAACCAGAAATGTGTTGTTGATGTGGAACCAAGTTTGTGTTGGCGTTCTGGTAGGGATGACTTTTAAATTTTCACCAGTTCATAATAGACCAGAGCATTATCTGTTATTCTAGGTACCTCACTGATGCTTAGATTTTAAACTGCCAGACGTTTTCTTCTGTTGTAGGGGGAAATGGAGCATCATATTTTAAAATGGCACCGGGTGAGGAGAAAGAAGTGTGGTGATGAAGGGACCATGTTAGTGTTGGCATGCTAATAGTTTTAAAAAAGCAGGCACACTTTGTGATATCATTGATAGTCTGAAATGCAGTATTTCTGTCAAAAGATAATGCTAATGCATTGAAATGACCACCTAGTATTATAACGTGTTCTTGCACCTGTAAAGCACTTATTTCCAAAGAATGTCAATTGATCAGTGTTATTTACAGATAAGTTAGTATCATTGATAGTGTATTGACTCACATTAAGCTCAGGAGAGATTTTATTTTAGGAGAGCCTTTCTTAGTCGTGTGTCATTGTTAACCTTTAGATTAATTTGAACTCATCTCTTTGGTTTTTAGTATGCTACTTGTAACATGCGGCTTGGAGCCATGTCCAACAAGGGTGACATTTGGCCTACTCTAATGTGCAAGACTTATCAGGTCATGTCGTCTTTGAGTAATGTGATCTTTCCATCCTTGTTAAAGGAGGCCTTAGTGACGTCTTAAAGAAGTGTTCTTTAGATCTGGATTATGTTTAATAATTTTTGCATTGATTCTAGCTTTCCATTTATTGAAAAGGTTATTCAAAAGGATGTATTGTCTGTTTGATTCAGTTTAACAAAAGAACACTCTGTTCATAATGCTTTCTATTTCAGTAGTACTAGTAGTTCTAGTAAGCAGGTACACCTTGTGATATAATTGATAGATACACAGGTACCTTCTTTCTTGTATGACTTACCCAAAGAACCATATGTTCAAATCAGGCAGATAGCAGGAACTTGGGCACCAGTGGTCCCTTTAAGGGCACTGTACTCTAATACCAGATCCATCAACAGCAAACCAGACATCATCTCAGGCTTGCTGCATACTGTTGACCTGCTGTTATTGCAGAGATGTGGTTTAATGAAAATATTGCTAACTTTGTAGAATTTCCTGTGTTCCATAGTTTTGCTAGAATTCAGCATGTAACCTGGGCAACAGCAAGGGTGGTATACGGATTCCTTGTCGCACTGCACTTTGACTAATCAAGGTTATGATGGGACTGTAATTACTTTTGATTATTTTGTGGAAATGTGAACAAGTTTTGCTTTTTATCTATTGCCCACCTGGCAGTGTAGCAACATTCTTACAGGAGTTTACACATGTCCTCTTCAGCTTAGTTTTGGAGATCCTAAACTGGTCATTATTGTGTGACTTGAGCATCTAGCTTGAAAATGAGTCTGTGGCTATGGCTTAATAATTCTGCGTCATGTGGGGGCTATGACTTTGCTCAGGTGACTACCTTTTTTGTTCACTGTTTTGGACATATGGTGTTTTAGTTGTGTGTGTCCACCCCTGATTTGGTGGTGAAATATGTTTCACTGTTGGGCCACTGCCTTGATTGGTTGGCATTTATTTTATCCCAGTTACAACCCTCAGTCCTGCACTGATCAAATTCAGGATTTTGCATTCTAAAACCAAGGATCCGTTTGTTTCAGCCATCCACCAGTTCCTCCCAAAGCCCATTCTAGTTAATTTGAATGCCTTAACAGCATCTTATAATCCTGGCACTAGGTTCTCACTGGATCTTGTTTGCTCCTTCTCATGTCCTTAAGGTATACATCATTCAGTGTGAGCCTTGGTTTAATATCGAGTTCCATGACAGGAGAGTTTGGGAAGAGAGGAAACCTGATTGTAAATGGAGATGTTCTGGCCTTCTTTCAGCTATGTTTGATGGACATTTTATGGATTTTCAAGCAGAGATATGTGTGAAAAATGCAGTATTTCTGTCAAACGGTAATGCTAATGCATTGAAATGACCACCTAGTAACATGTTCTTGCACCTGCAGAGCACTTTCTTCTAATGAATGTGAACTGGTCAGTGTTTACAGATAAGTTGGTATCACTGATGAGAGTTTATTGACTCACATTAAGCTCAGGGGTAATAGCAATGTCGTTTGGGAGAGCCTTCCTTAGTTTTGCATCAGTGCTAACCTTTAGATTACTCTGAACTCCTCTCTTTTGTTTTCAGTATGTGACCTGTAACCTGTGGCTTGAAGCCTTGCCCAACAATGGTGACTGTTCCCTACTTTAATGTGTATATTTATCACATCATGTCTTTTTTGACTAATATGGTCTTTCCATCTTTGTTAAAGGAAATTTTAGTGGCCTCTTTCTAAAAGAAATGTTCTTTCGATCTAGATAATTGATAATTGTTGCTGTGACTCTAGTCCTCCATTTATTGGAAAGGTTATTGAAAAGGATGTATATAGTCTGTTTGATTTTTACAAGAGAACATTGAGTTTGTGATACATTCCATTTCAGTTTCTGAACTAGATGTAGTACTGTATGGACCTTGCTTGGATAAACAGTAGTCATACTGTGGCAAGGGATCAAAGTTGTGACTCCATGTTCTTAATTGCTCCTCAGCATGTGATATAGTCAAACACAGCATTCTTTTGCACTGCTTGTAGACCTGTAATAGGCTTCAGGTACCATTCTGGATTGGTTTGCCTCCTGCTTTTCTGGAACTACCCAGCACATACTATCTGATGTTCAACACTTCCACCAGTCATGCTAGCATCTTCACTTCCTTATAGGATTCCATTCTGGGCTCTCTGTTACTCTCCATATATGGACTTCAGTGGAGAAATTAATGGGGAAGAGGTCTTTGCTGTCACATCTTTGTAGATGATATACAGATTTGCCTAGCCTTCTTTCACTACAAAATGTTTGCGGTGGACTTTTTGTTGGACTTGGAAGGCATCTGAAATTAAATAATTACTAATCAGCTGTGACTTAACACCTCTGAGACAATAGTATTAGCTGTTGATTCTGCTGTATGGAGTTCCAATTGTCCAGTTTTAAAATTCACCATCATTTATGGTGGTGATGAGCTGAAAATTGTGAGCAAGAAAATATTGGCCTGGTTTGACAGACTGATTTAGGGGTCAAGTGTCAGTTGTCTTCAAGTCATAAGGGTTAGTCAGAGTTTATGTCTAAGAAAAAGTAGTCCTGTAAGAGGTCTTCTGACTGTTCTTTGATGTCCGCTCCTTTAACAAAGCCTCCTACAAAAGCACACAAGAAGTCTGGTCCAACCATTTTGAAATCTAGGTCTGCACGGACCCAGTCCCTGCCATTTCTGTCAGATCCAGTTTCATCTAGGCTCCCTTCTCATTTTCTGGAGGGATCACCACAAAGACATTCCAGAACCCCATCCAGCATGCCATCCACCATGTCATCTGTTAGGTCTTCCAGAAGTCTTTCAGAAGCCGATATGGATAGGATGATGAGGGAGTTCTTTAGAGCACTGATTCAGATGAGAGTTCTCCCAGCTCTGACTCCCATTGGGTCTGCAAGCTATCATTTTTCCACTTCCACCTTGGTATCTCCTTCTTCACTCCAACTCACTGTTTCAGAGCATTCATATCTGAGGTCTCTGGTGTCGTGTTCATCGGGCATGAAGATGATCTGTTCTTTGCCTCCAGTAGTCCCCTGGAGCCACCTAGCTCCAAGCCTTTCAGAGTCATAAGACTCTGTGTGCCAAAGCATTGGCGCCAGATCCAGGGAATTGGAGTCGTCTCAGAAACTGTTGGAGCTGTCTAGTCCCACAGAGACTCAGCACTGGATAGCTTTGGTCTGACTCCCACCTCTGGTGGAGTGCCAGTGAGGGTGCAGGAGCAGACAGTTTGAGAGATTCTGACTGCATTGCCATTGACTTCTGTGTTCCCTAGGTGTTCTGCCTTTGAGGTTGTGGAGAGGGATTTCTCCTTGGCTAGAGAAGAGACATCCCTACCCCCCTTAGATCAGACAACCCTGCCTCATCTGATTCTTTGCTCTGAGCCTTGTCCATTCTTTCCACTGAGAAAGACCGACCGAACTAGTCTGCAGCTGGTCTGTCAGGACATCGTCATCTCTTCAAGTACTTCGCCAGACCATCCCACTGAGGAAGTCCCTCAGAAGAGAACATGTAAGAAGAGGCACATAGATTCCCACCAGGAATCTCTCACGAAGGACACCGATTTTGATCACCAAATTAAGATGTCTCCTTTGGAGGCATCCCGGACCTCCTGAAACAAAAAGGTGACTGGTTCTCTGTCGCTCCTTCCTAGGAGGAATCTGTGTTCCTCAAGGCTTTTGACTGTGGCCCATCTACTTCTTTGGTATTAACCCCCCCACCCAATGAGCTCATCAACCTTGTTTCATGCTGGACATGGAAAGACCCAGATGCTGTAGAGCTAATACCTAAAAGACCAGACAAGATCTTAGCCCCCCCCCCCCCAAGGACCACGCACACTGGGCAAAGAAGTTCCAGTTGATGCCATGGTTGTGGCTACAGCTACAAAGAAGGAATTGGCAGAGCAGAGTTCTTCTGTCCAATCCCCTAACAAAGAAGCAAGGTCTTTGGACATATTTGGGAGCGCGTGTATGCTTCAGAGGCCTTTGTCCTCAGGTTGCTTACTTGGCACAGTTTACAACATTACAAAGAGATCTGACCAAGAAGATTACCCAATTTCTTTCTGGATCCATGTCATCCAAGGATGGAAATAGAATTTCCTTGCAACTGACTACCACCCAGTCCATCTAGAATGTGTCTATGAAGTTAATCTCCCTTGCAGCAGAAGATACCTCATGGGTGATGGGTTCAGGCATAACCATCTGGAGACATGCCTTGATGGGATTGTGATTTTGCAGAGCCCTTTAAGTCTTCACTCATCGCTGCACCCTTTGATGGATCTTCGCTGTTCATTCCCTAGGTTAAAGACCCGCTCTCCAGATGTGAACAAGATGAAAAGACCCTGTCTGCCATGGGTGTACATTTTTCAGCCCTCAAAGACCTTTTTGTAGGAATCAGAGAGGAGGTAGAAGAATGTAGTTTAGGAAATCCGAGGGTCATTTTCATGATTCATGTGGAGGTAGTTTCTCCAGGGGCAGAGGGTGGAGCTTGACTGGAAGATGCTGTCCTCATGACAGAGATGGCCCACAGAACTAGGGCTTCAAGGATTCCTTCTCGGGTAAGCCATATCAGCACTCCTAAAAGGAGGGCCAACTGTTCCCCTCTGGAGGCAGTTGGGGGACATTTGTCTCTACACAAGAGAACCAGTCTGTCTATTAAAAAAGATTCTTGGGTGCGGAGAATCATATCTTTGGGTGATACCATACATTTTCTCTAACCTATCCTACCAGTGTTAAGAAAATCCCTGATGTTCCACCCAGTCAGAGGGAAGCAGCATATCTAGAAGTAAAAAAGCTGCTAGAAAGAGTCCTCCAAGAGGTTCCCTCAGACAAGAGAGGGTCCAGAGCTTGCTAAAAATTCTTCTTGGTACCAAAAGAGACAGCGGATTTGAGACCAGTTGTGGATCTCAGCAAATTAAATTGGTTTTTGCAATATTCAAAGTTTCAGATGGTCATGGGTTCAGTCCATTTTGCCTGTGCTGCAAAAGAATGATTGGATGCGCTTGATAGATCTTCAGGATGCATATTGTCATATCAAAATGAACAGGCACTCCAGAAGATACCTATGCTTCTTACTGGGAGCCAGTCATTACCAGTTCAGACCACTATCCTTTGGTCTCACCACAGCCCCCAGGGTATTCACCAAAGGCAGGACAGTAGTAGCACCTCACTTGAGACTCCTGGGATTCAGAGTCTTTCATATCTAGACACCTGGCTCCTAACTGCCCCAACCAGTCATCGACTTCTACAGACAAGGGACTACTTGCTCCAGTTGTGTGTTCATGTAGAGATCACTGTCAGTTGCAACTAATTTCAGCTTATGCCTACCATGAAGGCTGCCAGCCTAGCCAGATAGAATTTTATAGACAATTCTATCATGTGTAAATATTAATGTAAGGCACAGGCCTGTTGTCTTAAATGGAAAAACTGCTGTTAGATGTGGAACTAAAATGTCACAGCAGTGCTGTCTTACTGACCAAGTAAAAGCATGTTGTGACCCCTTGATCTAAAGTCCCCTCCAACCAGTCTAGATGAAGACTAATTCTTTCTGTTGTTTTAACCAAGAGTTAAATTGCTAGATTTAAACGTGCAAATGTATTTTTATTGCTCTGCTTCCTGACCAGCTGCAAGATAACACAAGGAGATGTTAAGAATTGTAAATGTCGTTTCTGTTAGCCTGGGAACCCAGGGAAGTGTGACGAATGATGTAATGGGAATTGGGAATGTGATTTTAAAAACAGAGAGAATCAGAGAGAAATAAACATTTTTGTTTTGACTATCCAACTCCTCAGCACTGGCTGTATTGTGTATGTAAGTTATCTTAAACTTGTGTTTTCTCTTAGAAATAGGTAGAAACTAGAACGATTAGACTAACTGTTTTTCTGTGATGTCAGTACTGCACTACTGAATTATTTTTAAGTATCTCTGTGATCTCTGAACCTTTGACTAGCACTGTGTAGTAAGAAGTATTGTCTTGTGTTTTTAGTATTTATTATTAAATATTTTTAAACCTTTCAACTGTGGCTGTTTTGTGTGGAGATAATTTAAGCTCTAGAATACATTGCATGCTTATAGTGATTATTGTACCAAGTCACTCTAATAAGCCTTGACTGTTTAATTATACTACCAATCGGATAATAATATTGCACAGTAATAATTGAACACCCTTTTAAGGGCCTTTGGGTAGCTGATAAATATTAGCTGTGTGGTGGCAGTGATTTCTATCGTATAGTCTGGGGTAAAAGGGGCACAGCTGGAAAACCTGTGCCAGCCTTCCCCAGAAGTGTCTGTGTGGTTGTATAACCTCTTATCTCAGAGAGTGTGTGTGTGTGTGTGTGTGTGTGTGTGTGTGTGTGTGTGTGTGTGTGTGTGTGTGTGTGTGTGTGTGTGTGTGTGTGTGTGTGTCAGCATCAGCTGCTTGGTTAGGGACACGAAGCACTGGTTGGACAGAGAGGGTGCTGGAGATTTTAGTTTGCCCAGCTGGCTGAGATCGGGACCCTATAGCTGGGCCAGTGGGGAGTCTTATTGGGGACGTGGAGAGCAAGGGAGTGACCAGCCCCAGACTGATTGTGATCTCTGTGTGCTGTTAAGGGAAATTGCTCTTTACTGTGTGTATTTGTTATTCTTTCCCCCTATATGAGACGCCCCTCACTGATGAGGACTGAGGCTCCTTGATTGCTGGGCCAAGACATATAGGCATCACACCTACTCAGAGCCTGGGGTTCATAGGTGCTTGGCTGGACATAGTCAGATAGCCTCTCTTTCCTCTACTTGAATACAGACACTGAGAACGCAGGTCAAAAAAGTGATTCAAAGTTCTTCCCTCCTGGCCTGATTAATCTTGCAAGCCCTGGGATCAGTGGCAGCAGCTATCACTCAATTCATCTGGACATATTCTACATGTGAATTCTTCAGTGGACACTTTCCATCCACTGGTCCATTCTTTAACATCCATTGAATGTTCCTGTCAAGGATGCAAAAGATATCTTTTTTGGTGGAGTCATTCAAACCAGCTCTGTGAAGGCCATCAGTTTGTTCTTCCCTTGCCCGCTGCCACAGTGACTATGGATGCCTTCCTTTTGGGGTAGGGGGCACTACTTGGGAAGAGCAGTCCAAGGTACATGGTCCCACTAGGAGGCCAAGGTGCATATCAGTGTCCTGGAGATGAGAGCAGTCCTCCTAGTGTTGCAGGCCTATCAAGATGTTCTCCCATCTGGGACAATTCCCATTCACTCAGACAATATGTCAGTGGTCTGGTGCATTAACAAACAGGGAGACCAGATCTTTACCCACTTTGTCGAGAAGCAGTGAGTGTGTGGCAGTGGGCAATCTCTTCCAGTAGTTTCTAATAACAATGCACATTCCGGGGAAATCCCATGTGATTGCAAACAAACTAAGCAAGTCCATTGTGATGCCACATGAGTGGTCTCTCAATGAAAAAGCAGAGGAGAGAATTTTTTTGTTGATGGGGCCAGCCATGCTGCAACCTATGTGCTTCTCCCCTCAACAGCAATGCAGCAGAGTCTTTGCCCTGATCCAACAGGGGAAGTCACAAAGAGATGCTCTGGTTCATGATCGGCCTTCCAGTCTTTTTTATGCTTACCCACCATTACCTCTCATTCCCAAATTTCTACAGAAAGCATTCTGGTTCAAGAGAGCAGGTATCCTTATTGAAGTCTTCTGGCCTCATCAGATCTGATTGCCATTCTTCTGGCCTCATCTTTATCTGCCCTGGATACCAGATCCCACTCCATATCTCTTGTCTCAGCCAACAGGTATGACTTACCCAGACTTAACAGGCTTCACACTGACCATATGGTTTCTCCCCTTCCTTTCAGAGCTAGACAATCCAGGCTCTCTTCCTGGTATGTCATATCTTATCTTCTCAAAAAGCTAATGCTAGAAGGATTTACTAAAGTAAATGGAAAAGATTTGATCTGATCTTGTCAATTTTTCATCTCATCCTCACATATGGTTCCAGATCTGATCCATCGGATCCAACTCAGCCGTTGGCAAGCTTGTGGCAACCAAAAAGCTCTTAGATACCTCCACTTACCCATAGTGCATCTCTCCCCATTGTCTCAGATCTCATTTGCTGCTTTGCGATGATGTGGTCTGATTAGCTAGTTCTTGGTTATCAGGTCGTATAATTAAGAATTTATTCTTCTATAATCTCCTTTTCTATTTAATTTTAGTGTAGTTAGTCTTTTCTGTCTCTCCTTTATACTTTATAGCCCATCCTTTACAGTAACTGTTTTTAATTGGGTTACTTATTCTTCTTTCTCATTCCCTTTCACTTTCCTGCCAGTAACCATTTTTATAGGTTACTTCCCTCCCCTTTCACCTTTAAAGGTTTGTCTTTTAACTACTATTATTAGTAGCACTCCCCTTCCTTTTCCTTCTATCTGTTCTTATTAAAAAAAAAAAACTTTTATCTCTTTCACTGTTTTTCTCTCTGTGCATATGTCTGTGTGAGTGGATTCTCTGCCTAATGTTCATCGCGTTTCACTGTCGCAGTCATTACTCTTGGGTTATCCTGCTGGCAGGCTACCCGCAGTCGGCCTGAATTCCAAAGTCCTGGTCCAGCGTTGGTTGCTGTCGCCGCTTCCCTGACGTCAGTGCGCCAGGGGTATAAAATATGCAGCTGACACCGTTTTCTTCCGTCTTTCTTGCTGCGTGGTGCCCGAAGCAAAAGCAGTTTGCAAGTGCCAGTCGGCCGACTCCTGAGATTTTCAAATCCGAATTTCAGAACCGAAGTCTTCATTAAAGCTAAGTACCCCGTTGGGGAAACTTTTTTTCCTTGCTCCAGACCGATGTCAGAAAAAGTTAACAATTGTATTTCTTGTGGGAAGCAAATACCTCATAAGGATTTTCACTCTTACTGTATTCCTTGCCTAGGCCCTGATCACAACGTTGCTAGTTGTCGGTTTGTGCTAGATTTAACCAACGCACTATCAAGCGTCGGTTCGATTTTGCATTTCATTACTTTGGCCAAAGATTTAATTATATAATGCTGTCGGAACAGCCGACGACCGGAGTTTACAAAAATGCAAGGACAAGGAAAAAGATAGGCATCCGAGGTCCAAAACCGACGACGAGGCCTCTGTTAGGCCAGTCGCCGGTTCTCAGTGAGGCAATTTCACAGCCCCTGGCGTCCGCTACCTCAGAGCCACAGGCCGCTTCCGACTCCCACTTGGAGCCGACTGGGCCTCTGAATACTCAAGGTATTGGACACTTGGAAATCATTCCCTCAGATGGGTCTGGAGCCGCTGAGCAGGCATCGGCTTCTGAGGGTGTCTTCAGACCTACACAATTATATGTTAAACCATCTTCAGCTTCAAAGACAAAGACTAAAGCAGCTCTCAAGACAAAGAAACAAGTACAGCATTCTCCTACTCAGACTTCCATGCCTAAAAAACAGATGCTTAAAATGGCCGAAGACCTAATTACTTTGATCAGGGGTTCCTATCCCCCTCCTGAAAAGAGGCCTAGGCAAGAGACAGCATACGACTCTTCTGATCAGGTTTCCATTTCCTCTGATTCCTCTTCTGAACAGGATTATTCTATGCCTCCCTATGAGGACTGTGATGCTGAAGAGTCCATTCCTTCAGCCTCTCCTCCTGAGGATTATTCTTTTGGGGAAACCCTGCATACCGTGAGGGAGTATTTCCACTGGGAGAGCCAAGATTACTCTGAATCTAAGAAAAGGCTCAGAGACTTTCTGCTACTTCCTCAGCACAGACCCCTAGCTATTCCACCTGTTCTAGACATTGTACATGATGTATTTTCAGAGTCCGACCTGTCCCCTGACTCTTTACCCCCTGCACCTGTTAAGCCAGACAGATACTACAGGGTCCCGGATTCTCATAAATTCCTATATAAAAACCCCGCTGCTGACCCAGAAACTATATCTCAGGGTCCCAAAGGGGTCAAAGCTTCCATTGCAAAAAAACCCTGTCCCCTCTGATAGAGATTCTAGGGCACTGGACAGATGGGGGAAAAAGTTTCCACTTCTGCTACCTTGGCTGTAAGGGCTTTAAATTGTCAGTTTCATATGCTTAAATATCAGCAATACTTAATGTCACTGCTTAAACAGAAAATGTTGACAAATACTGAATGTTCAGAGAACAAGGAAATGCAGGATTTATTGCATGCAGCTGAACAAGTGGGAAAGCATACTTTGCAATGTGGTTATGATTCACTGGAGGCCTCTTGCAGGGCCGCTGTTACAGGTTCTGTTATTAGAAGGCATGCTTGGTTAAAGGAACAGAATCTGCCTGATCACGTTAAAGCAAAATTATTAGATGCCCCATTACAGCATGATACTTTGTTTGGTGCTAAAGCAGAAGAGGTTTTGAAGAAAATGGAGGATAAAGCGAAATCCATGCAGACAGTTAAGGATTTCTTACAGGTACAGCCACCCAGATTTAGCAGGAACTGGCCTTCTAAAAATTGGTCCTTTCCAGTGTCAGACAGACCACAAAGAGGCAGATACAGCCGTCCCAGAGGCAGATCTCAGCCCCAAGGCTCATACAGGCCTAAACAATGGGGTGCTCCTACCTCCAAATGCAGAGAAGACAAATCGCAACCTTACAGGAAACAGTCCCAATGACTTTCCTCTGCCAGATCCAAGCACTTTTCTTTTGGCAGCCCCCTTGGGGGGAAAACTAGCACTTTTTTCATCAAATTGGCAAATGGTTACCCAAGACAAATGGGTCTTGAACATAGTGTCCCGTGGCTACAGGTTCCATTTTCGCACCCTACCAAGGTCAAAAGGTATGCCAGACCTGCCACACAATCAGTGGGCAGAGGCACAAAAGCAAATTACAGCTCTCATGGACATGATGGCCATTCAACAAGTACCACAACAAGAGCAGGGGCAAGGATTTCACTCTAGACTTTTCTTAGTGCCCAGAAAGGACAAAACCTGGAGACCAATTCTGGACCTGTCTATACTAAACACGTTTCTGGAGGTTCCAAAATTCAAGATGTTGACTCTACAGCAGCTACTTCCCATGCTGGGTAAGAAGGCTTGGCTCATAACTTTGGACCTAAAAGAGGCATACCTGCATGTCCCAATCAGACAATCTTGCAGAAGATACCTCAGATTCATAGCTGGCTCAATGCACTACCAATTCTCTGCACTGCCCTTTGGCTTATCTACTGCGCCCAGGGTCTTCACAAAATGCCTGGCACCAGTAATTGCATTTTGCAGACAAAGAGGAATTCAAATATATCCCTACTTGGACGACTGCCTTATTCAAGCAGAGAACAGACATTCTTCTAAAGCATCTGGCATTTGTAAAAAGATTATTAATTTGCCTAGGGTACACAGTAAACGAAAAGAAATCAAAACTAGTGCCCTCTCAAGAGATAATATTCCTGGGTGCAAGCTTAAATACAACTGCCCAGATGGCTTATCTCACGCCAGACAAACAAAAGCAACTGACTTCTTACTTCAAAAAATTGGCAACAAAGACCAAGTTGTCTGCAAGGAAAATCCTGCAGGCCTTGGGTTTCATGGCATCCTGCATTCTTCTAATTCCATATAACAGACTGCATATGAGGAAACTACAGTGGTATCTAAAAAGTGTTTGGACTCAGCATTACCACAGCCTGGAGACAGAAATTACCCTCATTCCCTGCCTGCTACAGGAGTTTCTATGGTGGGCAGAGGCCTGTCACCAAAACAAGGGTCTGCCATTCAGTTTACCCACAGCCAGACAAACACTGACAACGGATGCATCAGATTATGCCTGGGGGGGCCCATATGGCAGGAACATGTATTCAGGGCACTTGGCCTGCAAGCCAGATGCATCTTCACATCAATCAAAAAGAGATGCTAGCTGTTCAGAATGCCCTGACAGCTTTCAAGGATCTACTTCATCCCGGACAGCTACTGATAAAGACAGACAATACTACGGTCATGTGGTACATAAGCAGGGAGGTACACATTCCTACCCCCTCTGCAGACAAGCAATGACCTTATGGGACACAGCATTGACTTATCAAGTTCACCTGCAAGCACAGTTCCTGCCAGGAAAAACAAATACTCTGGCAGATGAACTAAGCAGAAACCTCATGGATCCCCATGAGTGGAAACTGGATCCACAAGTCTTCAGCATGATAACAAGGAAATGGGGATGCCCAGACAGATCTATTTGCCTCCCCTCACAACTGCCAGTTACAGATATTTTGCTCAAGGATTTATCACAAACAAGCATGGAGAGTGGACGCCCTATCCTTCAGCTGGAAAAATCTAACAGTATATGCCTTTCCTCCACTGCCTCTCCTTCCCAGGGTACAACTAAAGGTCAGACAAGAGAAGCCAAAATGATACTGATTACACTAGACTGGCCATGCCAGCACTGGTACCGAATCCTGAAGAGCTTGTCTCAAGGTCCAGCACGGATATTGCCTCAGACTTCTCACTTGCTTGACCCAACAAAGCAATCAGATCCCACAGATAACTCAGGACCTTAAATCTGGCAGCATGGCGGATAATGTAGCCATTCAGAACACTCCTCTTTCAAAAGCTGTTATGGATGTTATCTTGGAGGCCAGGAGGCCCAGTACCAGAAAATCTTATGCAGAAAAATGGAAGAGATTCTGTGCTTGGAACCAGGAACAAGGCATTGACACGTATGTACCACATATCCCTCCGATTTTGCAATGTCTAACTGAGATGCTGGACAAAGGCCTTTCTTTTTCATCAATTAAGATTCATGCCTCTGCCATTTCAGCCCATTACAATACGGAACCACCTATCTTTGCTCATCCTTTAATGAAGCAGTACCTCAGAGGGGCCAAAAACATCAGGCCGCCAAGGAGAGCACCAGTTCCAGCATGGGACCTCAATTATATCTTGGAAAAACTCACACTGCCTCCTTTTGAGCAGCCTCAACAGCGGATATAAAATTCTTATCCTGGAAAACAGCTCTGCTCCTAGCAATAACCTCTGCAAGATGAGTCTCAGAGTTACAGGCACTCATGGCTGTGGAACCTTTTATCATTTTTCATCCAGACAGGGTTTCTCTGAGGACAAACCCAACATTTATGCCTAAGGTGGTGTCCAGTGTGGCCCTCAACCAAACCATTCACTTGCCTACCTTTTATCCAAACCCACAGAACAAGGGTGAGAAAATTCTGCATTCTTTGGACATACACAGGCAGCTACGCTTCCACTTGGACAGAACTAAGGCTTTCAGAAAGACTGAGCAACTTTTAGTGTCATATGCTACAGGATCACAAGGAAAGGCTATCTCAAAACAAACTATTTCTAAATGGATAGGCCATCGCATCCATTTCTGCTATTCTCAGCATGGCAAATCAGTGCCTAAGGGCATTAGGCTTCATTCTGCCAGAGCAGCAGCCACTTCAGCAGCCTTCCTCAGAGGAGTACCAATCAAAGACGTCTTATAGGCTGCAACTTGGAGTTCAGTGCACACTTTTACAAAGCACTACCACTTACCTCTTTACTCTAAATCCAGAGCAGGCTTTGCCACTGCAGTTCTGCAGGGCCTCATAGCCTTTCCTAATCCTATGTAGCCCAGCCACCCATCCTCAGCTTTGGAATTCAACCCAAGAGTAATGACTGCAACAGTGAAACAAGATGAACATAGTACATTTGTGTACCTACCATAAATGTAGATGTTCGAGTGCATTCACTGTTGCAGTCCAGGTTACCCTCCCACCGTCCCCCTTTTCTTTTGCTTGGGTTTATCTGTACTTCTCTGTTCTATACAACCTATGTGGTTTATTTGCTTGTAGATGAAGGAAATGTTTCTTTACTGCATGTATGTTCATTGGCATAATATATTTAGCCTACCCTTTTGGAGGCACCTGACATCTGGGGCAAGAAAAACTGAAGAAAATGGCGTCGGCTGCATATTTTATACCCCTGGCGCACTGACGTCAGGGAAAAGGCGACAGCAACCGATGCCGGACCAGGACTTTGGAATTCAGGCCGACTGCGAGTAGTCTGCCAGCAGGATAACCCAAGAGTAATGGCTGGTAGGTAATGGTAGGTACACAACTGTACTTTCCTTTTCCTTGCTTTATGGCGGAGAAACAAGTGAAACCTGCTAATTTCAAAAAATGCACAAAGTGCGTGCATAAGATCCCTTTAACTGACTTAGACTCACTGTGTGTGTGTGTATTGTCTTGGCCCCCCACCACTTGCAAGAGGATTGTGCGATCTGCCACTTTTTTAATCATCGAGCTTTAGTGTTGAGAAAAAATAAGCTCATTTTGGGCCTGTTGCTTTTGGCCTTTGGGGAGGCTATTTCTGGAAGTAAAGACAAATCTGGCTCATCCAGAAAGACAAAATCAGCTCATTTGAGCCCAGCTTCATCTTTTTCCTCTCCATCTTCTTCTTCTTTCGGCTGCTCCTGCTAGGGGTCATCACAGCAGATCAACTGATTCCATTTCTTCCTGTCCTCTGCATCTTGCTCTGTCACACCAACCACCTGCATGTCCTCTCTCACCACATCCATAAACCTTATCTTAGGCCTTCCTCTTTTCCTGTTACGTAGCAGCTTCATCCTTAGCATCTTTTTCCCAATATACTCTGCATCCCTCCTCAGCACATGTCCAAACCAACGTAATCTTGCCTCTCTGGCTTTGTCTCCAAACCTTCCAATCTGGGCTGACCCTCTAATATACTTATTCCTAATCCTGTCCATCCTCGTCACACCCAGTGCAAATCTTAACATCTTCAACTCTGCCACATCAAGCTCTGACTCCTACTTTTTTCTCAATGCCACTGTCTCCAACCCATATAACATAGCTGGTCTCACTACCCTCTTGTAAACCTTCCCTTTCACTCTTACTGGTACTCCTGTGTCACAAATCACTCCTTGCACTCTTCTCCACCCACTCCATCCTGCCTGTACTCTCTTATAAGGAAAAAGAGACCCTCTTCGGCACCAATAGATACTTTAGAGCTGAAACCGAAAATGTCGAAATCTCCCAAGTCTGGGGAGTCTTTGATCCAGTAGGAGCCTTCGGCACTGATCTCTACCCCGTTGGATCCGACTTCTTCAGCTCTGATTCTGTCTAATAAGGATAGAGTGGATCCATTGATGTCTGATCCAACAACTAGTCCATTTAAGCCTATCTTTACGCTACCAAGGAGGTGCCGTCTCCCTTTTTATCAAAGCCAACGTCCCCATCTGCCTCTTCTTCCCGTTCGACCAGGAGCCTTACTGAAGAAGATGTGGAACGGATGATGCAGAAGATTTTGTGGGTGCAGGGCATCAGTAAGTCCCCCTTTACCTTTACAGTGCCTGGTCTAAGCCGTCCACTCCCCCTCTTCCTCTGACTTCAGGGCAAGCTTTGGAGCCATTGGATCCGATACACCTGGTGCCTTACAGTTATGATCCGAAGATGTCCTCTTCCTCTGATCAGACCATCTGTCAGAGCTCAGTGCCCTTTTTGCAGCCAGAGAGTTCCAGGAGCCGTAGTGAACCTCGAGTGCACTTGACGTCCAGGTCTTCGGAGCAGTCTGTGCACCTCGAGGCTTCGGCAAAGGTGAGCTCTGACTTCAATCCCCGACGAACTCTCTTCTGGACTGGAGGAGACCCCATCCCAGAAGCATGGCTTGTCGGAGCCTTAGTCCTCTTCCATTCAAAGGCAGTCAGCTTTTAGGGCTTTGGAGAGGGCTATAGCTGCCACTGCATCTAAAAATTCACCTGCCCCTTCAGATCCGAAATCACAGCAAGCTACCCTGCATTTCTCTTCTTACCACCATGTTGCACAGGGACAGCGGGACCTCAGGAACCAGGATACCCATCCAGGTACTCCTGACTTTTCCAGTACCTCCCCAGACTACCCCACTGAAGAGACTGTGCAAGAGGAAGCAATTGAACTCCATGGAGGAGTCAGCCATGGAAGACACTAAACCCGGTGAGGGAGAAGGATCCCCATGGTCATGCTTTGATGGTGTTTACTTTGTCGAGATCTAGAGATTCTGAAACAGAGGGGTGGCAATCGATCTAGCAATCGATCTAGCAGTCCTTCACCTGAGGAGTCTGTGTACCTGACTGCCTTTGGTTCCCCCCCATTTACCTCCTGGGTAACTCTGCCCACTGATGAGCTCATAGGTTTGATCTCTCAGTGGGCATGGGAGACCCTGGATTCCATCGAGCCTGTTCCCAGAGGTCAAATAAAATTATAATTGCTCCCTCTGACAAGGCCTTCTGAACAAAAGGGGTTGCAGTTGATGCCATGGTCGTGGTGGCAGCGACCAAGAAGGAACTCTCTGGGGAGAGTTCAACTATCCATCCTCCTAATAAGTATTTTAGGATGATGGATAGATGTGGGAAGCATGTGTTCTCTTCAGCGACCTTTGCCTTGTGGTTGCTGAATTGTCTTTCACATTTCACTAGGTTATAAAGGGATCTGGTCAAGGAACTTTCTGATGTTCTTCATGTTTCACTGTTGCAGTCATCACACTTGGGTTATACTGCCAGGGGTAGCCCTCAGTCGGCCCGAATAGCAGAGGCTTAGTATTTCTGCGTCGGTTGCTGTCATTCCAGGAATGATGTCAGGTCATCACTGGTATAAAATCAGGCAGCTGGCGCCATTACATCAGTCTTTTTTGCCAAGAAGCAAAGCAGAAGCAGTTCACACGAGTGCCTGTCTGCCGCTGCCTGAATTTTCATTTCCGAACTGAAGTTGAAGTCTTCTAAAGCTAAGTACCCCATTGGGGATCCATTTTTCCTTGCTCTAACCGATGTTAGAAAACGTTAACAATTGTCTCGCCTGTGGAAAACAAATACCACACTGAGATTTCCATTCTTACTCCGTCACCTGTTTAGGCCCAGACCACGATGTCCCTCACTGTCGGTTTTGTGCTTTGTTCAATGCCAGAACTATACGTCGTCGGGCCCTTATTGTAGCTAAATATTTCCGATCTCGATCTCCTTATTCCAAAATGGCTTCGGTAAGCCATCTGACTACCGATCTTCCGAAAAAAAGTAAGGATAATGACAGAGACAGACCGCACAGGTCCAAAACTGCCGACGATGCTTCCGTTAAGCTGGTCTCCAGTTCGCCGGTTCTCAGTGAGCTGCTTTTGCAGCCCCTGATGCCCCCTTCTGTGGATTTGCAGGCCGCTACCGAGACCCGTTCGGAGTCCGTATGCCACGAGACTCTTCTTTGCCTAAGGACCCTGCAGATGTCTCTACCTTGGATAGGTCCGGAGCCGCTGAGCAGGCACCGGCTTCTGAGGAAGTTCTTTGGACTACCGATACTCGACACAAACCGATGACTTCTTTCGCGTCTTCAATTCTTTCTAAAACTACCAAGTTTCTTAGGCCCAGGTTACGAACTGCGCCTAAAAAATGACGACACAAACTCAAACTCCTGCTTCCATGCCTCAATCTCAAATGCTTAAAATGGTGGAAGACCTTATCATGCTTATTAGGGGAAGCCAATCTATCCCTTCCAAAAGAAAAAGAGATGTCACCAGCGGTTTTATCTGACCAGGAGTCCGATGACTCTGTTTCTGAATATGAAGACATGCAACCCTTATCTTCTTATGAGGATTCAAATGCAGAGGAATCCATTCCTTCTGCCTCTCCACCAGAGGATTTCTCATTTGGTGAAACCCTACATACTTTAAGTGAGCATTTCCAGTGGGAGTGTCAGGACTATCCTCAGTCCAAAAAGAGACTCAGGGAATTCTTAGATTTACCACAGCACAGACTTTTAGTCATTCCTCCTGTCCTGGATGTTGTGGAATATGTCTTTATGGAATCCAGTTTAACCCCTGACACCTTTCCACCTGCTCCCAGGAAGCCTGACCGGTATTAGAGTCCCTGACTCTCTCTCAATTTTCTTTTAAAAAATCCTACTGCTGACCCAGAGGTCCTCTCCCAAGGACCTAAAGTAATAAAAGCAACCATGGCTAAGAATCCCACCCTCTCGGACAGGGATTCCCGAGCTTTAGACAGATTGGGTAAAAAAAGTATACACCTCTGCAACTCCTGCCATTAGAGCACTAAATTGTCAGTTCTGCTAAAAAAAAAAACAGCAACATACAATGGAACTCCTTAAACAAAAAAATATCTAGCTTCCCGGCTTGTGCAGAAAATAAAGACTTACAGGAGTTTATGCATTCTGCAAGCCAAGTTACTAAACACGCCTTGCAATGTGGCTTTGATGCCCTAGAGGCATCTTGCAGGGCAACAGTCACAGGTTCTGTACTTAGAAGGCATGCTTGGCTTAAGGAACAGACCTTGCCAGACCATGTCAAATCAAAACTATTGGACGCACCATTGAACAAAGACAATTTGTTTGGCACCAAGGCAGAAGAGGTGATAAAAAGATGGAAGAAAAAGCTAAATCTATGCAGACAGTTAAAGACTTCTTACAGGTCCAGCCACCGAGGTTCAGTAGGCATTGCCCCGTGAAGCACTGCTCCTTTTCGGCCCTATCAAGGCCAGTTCAGACAAGACCTAGGGATAGCAGACCCCCGAGACAACAATCCCAGTGAATGCAGAGATATAAGCAATGGAGTTCTTCCACTTCAAAAGCAGGGAAAGCCACCCCCTTATGGAAAGAACTCACAATGACTTTACACCTTCACCCCTTACCTCTGCCCACCTGCTTGTGCTACTAGTTGTAAAACTCTCCTCCCATGCAGAAAATTGGGCCTCTATCACCGGTGACTGATGGGTCCTCAACATAGTGACAAAGGGATACAAATTTTATTTCCACACTCTGCCAACCCCAAAAGGGTTCCCAGATCTTCCTCCAAACCAGTGGGCAGAGGCCCCAAACCCAGTCCGTTCCCTGCTCTCCATGAGAGCAATACAGCCTGTCCCTGCAGACCAGATCGGTCAAGGTTTCTACTCCAGGCTTTTCCTGGTACCCAGAAAAGAGGGCACCTGGCACCCAATCCTCAATCTATCAATTCTAAACGCCTTTTGGTGATACCAAAATTCAAAATGCTCACCCTCCAGCAGCTTCTTCCTGTACTATCCAAGGATACTTGGTTAGCCACCCTAGACCTAAAATAGGCCTATCTACACATTCCAATCAGGGATTCATGCTGGAAATGTTTACATTTCGGGGCAGGATCTATGCACTTTCAGTTCTCTGAGCTTCCCTTTGGCGTATCCACTGCTCTCAGAGTTTTCACAAAATGCCTGGCTCCAGCCATTGCTTTTTGCAGACAAAGGAATATTCATATTTACCCCCTACTTAGGCTATTGCCTGATTTAGGCAGACAGTCAGGAAAAGCTGTTACAGCACCTGACCTTTTGTACAGAACCTACTGACCTCCCTGGGGGTATACTATAAACAAAAAGAAATCCAAATTAGTACCCACTCAAAAAAATGTATTCCTGGGAGCAAGCCTGGACACAGCATCCCAGATGGCATTCCTTACTCCAGAAAAACAAACCTATCTGACAGGCTACTTCTCTCAACTAGCCATCAGAACCCAGTTATCCGCAAGGAAAATCATGCAAACTCTAGGGTTCATGACATCCTGCATTCTACTCATTCCATATGCCAGACTGCATATGAGGAAACTACAGTGGTACCTAATATGCCTTTGGTTTCAACACTCTCTGGACCTGGAAACTGTCATACCTATGATACCCTGTCTAAGGAAAGATTTTCTTTGGTGGGCAGCAGCATGCAACCACAACAAGGGTCTTCGCTTCTCACAACCCCATGCCGCCCAGACCCTAACCACAGATGCAACAGATTATGCCTGGGGTGCACACCTGGATGGCAGGTGCATTTCAGGGCCATTGGAGCCCAAATCAAATACATCTGCACATCAACCAAAAAGAGATACTAGCTGTTCAGCATGCTCTGGCAGCTTTCAGACCCCTTCTCTCCCCGGGGCCTCTACTGATAAAAACAGACACCACCACAGTGATGTGGTACATCAATAAGCAGGGAGGAACTTGCTCTTATCCCCTCTGCAGGCTCGCCATGACCCTTTGGCACACAGCTTCAGCCATGCAAATTCACCTGCAAGCACAATTCCTGCCAGGCTCCCAAAAGTCTCTGGTAGACAACTTGAGCAGAAACCTCCTAGACCCACACGAGTGGCAGCTAGACCACAGCACCTTCAACCTTGTAACCCAGAAATGGGGCACCCCGAAGGTGGATCTATTTGCCTCCCACAACAATCACCAGCTCAGCAAATTCTGCACCAGGGGACCTCACAGCAAGGCCTGGAAAGTGGATGCCTTATCCTTCCAATGGGTAAACCTCTCGATCTATGCACTTCCCCCTCTACTTCTACTTTTCAAGGGTACTTACTACTTAAAATAAGTGAAGAAAAACCAAGAGCAATCTTGATTGCCCCATACTGGCCATGCTAACACTGGTACCCACTGCACTGCTGTGCAGTCTGTCTCCCTGCCACCATGGCACCTACCTCAGATCCCAACTCTCCTGACCCAGCAAAATGGAGAATTTATGCGTCTACAACTGCAGACCATGAACCTGGCAGCCTGGCTTATTCCCTGACCTCTCCTCCAGTTGCCAATCTAAGCAAGCAAGTCCAGGATGTTATACGTGAGGCCAGATGCCCCGGCACTAGAAAAAAATCCTATGCTGACAAATGTAAAAGGTATTGTACCTGGATCCAGACTAAAGGAGCTAAATCAGCACAGCCCTCCCTATCTCTCATCCTGGATTACCTAGCAGACCTACTACACAGGGACCTATCCTTCTCGTCTATTAAAATTCATGCGTCTGCCATCTCTGCTCATTACAGCAAAGAGCCACCTCTCTTTTCTCACCCTCTCATCAAACAGTTCCTAAGAGGGGACCAACAATTTAAGGCCACCCAGAAGAGCTCCTATCCCAGCTTGGGACCTTAACTTTCTGTTGGAAAAGCTCACACTACCCTCCTTTGAGCCTGCAGCTTCAGCAGAGTTAAAATTCCTCTCTTGGAAGACAGCCTTGCTTCTGGCCATCACTTCAGCTAGAAGAGTTTCAGAGCTACAAGCACTCATGGGGGTAGAGCCCTTCATCATTTTTCATGCTGACAGGGTCTCTCTCTCTCAGGACTAGCCCAACTTTCATGCCTAAAGTGGTCCAGTGTGTCTCTCAACCAATCAGTTCATTTGCCCACCCTTTTCCCTAACCCACAAAACAAGGGGGAAAGGATTCTGCATTCTCTAGATGTGCACAGACAGCTCAGATTCTGCCTGGATAGGACTAAATCTTTTAGGAAGACTGACCAATTGCTAGTCAGCTTTGCAGCAGGGACTGAGGGCAAGGCCATATCCAAACAGTCTCCAGTTGGATAGCACACTGTATCCATTTCTGCTACAAATGCCATGGGAAACTGCCCCCTAAGGGGGTCAGATCACATTCCACCAGGGCAACCTCCACCTCTGCAGCTTTTCTCAGAGGGGTCCCTACCAGGAACATCCTGGAGGCTGCAACCTGGAGTTCTGTTCCAACCTTCACCAATCATTACCACCTGCCTATCTTTTCCAAATCCAGGGCAGGCTTTGCAACTGCAGTCTTGCAGGGCATCTTAGCCAGCCCCCAGTCTTCTTGACTGCCTCCACCCTTTTCTTCAGCTTTGGGAATCTACCCAAGTGTGATGACTGCAACAGTGAAACACAAAGAACATAGTACAGTTATGTACACTTACCATAAACGTAGATGTTCAAGTGTATTCACCATTGCAGTCCTGATTTCCCACCCTCCTTCCCCCTTGTGTGTCTCTGTCTCTCTCTCCCTCACTCCTTACAAGGATTTTTGGTATTTACTTTCTACTGGTGGTGTTCTTCCACCATAACCTAGCTCCCTATTTGGGGGCTCCTGACATTTGGAGCAAGAAAAACCGATGTAATGGTGTCGGCTGCCTGATTTTATACCACTGACAACCTGACATCAGTCCTGGAGCGACAGCAACTGATGCAGAAAGACTAAGCTTCTGGTACTCTGGCCGAGTAAAGGCCACCCTTGGCAGGATAACCCAAGTGTGACGACTGCAACAGTGAATACACTCGAACATCTACATTTATGGTAAGTGTACACAACTGTACTATACCATTGAAGGAGTGGTAGCTGAGGGAGCAAAAGAGAAAGTAGCTTCCCAGCCACCCTACATTCAGTAGCCACTTCTTCCATGAGGCTCATCACGCATGTGGCCGAAGGAACGAGCAGAGCGGCAGGTTCCAGCATCTCTATGTGGAGGCATGCTTGGGATGCACCTTTATAATTTTGTGAAACCTTTTAAGTATTTGATCGTCAATGCTCCATTTGATAGCATGTCTCTTTTTGGTCCCAAAGTCAAAGATACCATAGTGTGAGAAGGAAGATAACTCTTTCTACCATGGGCATACATTTTTCAGCTCCTCAAAGGCCTTATCCTAAGGGTCAGAGAGGCAGTGAAAAAATGTGGTTCAGGAAGTCTCAAGGGTCTTACCAAGACACATGCAGAGGAGGAAACAATAATGGAAGGTGTTGCCCTTGCGGCAGAAGAGGTCCGCATATGAGTCTTTCTTCAGGAAGTACTTTCAATGCTCCTTAAAGGAAGCCTGATTGCCCACTTCTGGAGGCAATCAGGGATCCAACAATCCCTGCATTGAGAGCCTAGCAAAAGACAACTTCCGATATGTAGTTGCAGAGGATATCCAGGGGTTATTAAATTTCTTTTTCTCAACAGTCCCCTCCCAACAAGAGAATCCCAGACGTTCCACCCAGTCAAAAGGATCAGGCAGTCATTCAAATTCAAAATCTGCTAGAAAAGAGTCATCCAAGAGGTTCCCCAAGAATCAGAGAGGATTTGGTACTTACTCAAGGTTCTTTTTGGTTTCAAAGAAAACAGGGGACTGGAGACCAATCCTGGATCTCAGCAGATTGAACAAGTCAGTTAGATGTTGTAAGTTCCAAATGGTCACAGTGCAGTCCATACTTTTCTAGAACAGGAATATTGCATGTACTCTGTAGATCTTCAAGATGCATACTACCATATAAAAATGCACAGATGCTCTGGAAGACATCTATGCTTCTGGCTGGGAGCAAGTCATTACCAGTTCAGAGCACTGCCCTTCGGTCTCACTACCACCCCCAGAGTGTTCACCAAATGCATGGCAGTGTTTGCAGTTCACCTGCGACTACAAGGATTCCGGGTGCTTCCTTATTTAAATGACTGGTTCATATCTGCCTCGATCAGGCATCTACTCATCTATGCAAGAGACTCTGCTCTTCAAGTTTGTTCCAAGCTCTGCATAACCATAAATCACCAAAAATGTTATATGGAACTTGCTCAAACACTAGAGTAAATTGGGGCACTACTAGACACCAATCAGATAATTGTGAAGCAGCCACCTTCCAGAGTGTTAACAGATGGCAAACTTCAAGGCTAATCAGAAACAAGAAGGTAGCAGCCCTCCATGTTCTACAGGCATTAGGATCTATGATCACAGTGATTGTGTTGGTTCCGTTGGCCAGGTTTCAGATGCGAATCATGCAATGGCTTCTGGCTGCTCAAAGGTCAATAATTCACCAACCGATGTCTTATCAAATTCTTATAACAGACACATATAAAAAGAATCTTTCTTGATGGATTTGTTTGGACCAGGTGACACAAGGTTGACCATTTGTTCCCCTCAACCACAGGCTATGATGACCACGGATGGTTCCCAGATAGGTTGGGGAGGCATTATCTGGGGAAGACGGTCCAAGAAACCTGGTCCACAGATGAGGCCAAGCTCCACATAAACATCCTGGAGATGAGGGCAATGCTTCTAGCATTGCAGGCAGTTCAGACTGCTGTTCCTCTGAGGATGGTAGCAATTCAGTCAGACAAACATGTCGGTGGTATGGTACATAAGCAAGCAAGGAAGAACCAGATCATACTCTCTGTGTCAAGAACAGCTCAGAGTGTAATAATGAATGATCTCATCCAACAGTTTTCTTGTAGCAACGGACATTCTGGGACGGTCCAACGTCATAGCAGACAAGTTGAGTCGAGCCATTCTCATGCCTCATGAGTGGTCCTTCAACTAGAATGTAGAGGAGAACATTTTCTGCACATGGGGCTAGCCTTGCTTCAACCTCTTTGCCTGTCCCTTAAACAACAAATGCAGCAGCTACTTCGCCCTGATTCCCCTACCAAGGCAATCCCCAAGGGATGCTCTAGTACACGTTTGGCCTCCAGGGCTGTTGTATGCCTTCCCCCCATTCCATTGATTCCAAAAGTCCTTCAGAAAGCCCACAGGTTTAAGAGAGCAGTAATCCTCATTGGCCTCAGCAAATCTTATTTCCTTTCCTTTGCCCTTTCCTACAAAAGGAGCCTTGGATTCTGGAGCCCTTTCCAAACCTACTGTCACATCCATCAGGAATGGTTCATCCCAACCTTCACAACCTCAGACTGACACCTTGGTTCCTCCAGTTCTGCTAATTGCCAGACAACCTGTGCCCTCCTCCCTGGTCCATCATATTCTGATACCCTCCCATAAGTCATCCACTCAAAAACTTTATAGGAGCAAGTGGAAGAGGTTTATAATTTGGGTTCAACACAATATGGAACCTCTCATGGCTCACATTCACTCTTCTAGAATTTTTAGCTCATCTTTTCAATAACGGAGTTGTGACTTCCACTGTTAAGGTCCAGTTACCAGCCATTTCAAATTTTCATGGTGGGATAGACAATTTATCTCTCATTTTCCCACAAACTATGCAAAGCCTTCTTGAAAGGGACCATGTTGTTAAGATATCCCCACAAGGATTCTTCTCCCCATTGGGATCCTAATTTGGTTCTACATCCGATTGTTCAGCCACCCTTCGAACCTGCAGCAACTTGTGATATTAAGTTTCAATCCTGGAAAACTATCTTTTTGGTGGCTATCATATCTGTGAGCTGGATTTCAGAAATGCAGGCACTATCTTCCTAGCCCCCGTATATGGCTTTTCATAAAGACAGAGTGTCTTTGCTTACCACCCTCTCATTTCTGCCCAAAGTTGTTTTACAAACAGATATTAATCAGACCGTACATTTGCCTGTTTTCTTCCCTAATTTTAGTAATAAGAGCGAATATGCGCTACATTTGTTGGATGTTCATAGATGGTTACGTTTCTGTTTACATAGAACTAAAGAGTTTCGGAAAGCAAACCAGTTGTTTATTGCATTTGCAGGCCCTAGGAAAGACCAACCAGTTTCCAAAGTTACCTTATCAAAATGGCCTTCTAGTTTCATTTACTTCATTTACATCTCAAAGGGCTTGAAACCTCTCAAATCCATTCGAGCTCACTCTACCAGGGTGATGGCCACATCTGCAGTTTTCCAGACAAATGCTTCCTTGAATGATTGTGCAGCAGCCACATGAGCAACCCGTCATACCTTTATCACTCATTACAAGTTAAATTTGGTCTTCAGGGGCAGGGCTTTCTTTGGTGTGATGGTTCTAAGGAACATTCTCCTGTGAGTCCACCCAGGGTAAAGGTAGCTGGGGACGTGGTCCCATATGTGAGGATGAGATGAAAAATTGACAATATCAGATAAAGAAGTTATGTACTTACCATAACGTTCCATCTGTATTGTTGATTTTTCATCTCTCCTCACATCCCCTCCCTCCTCCAATCCCCTTCCTTGGGATTCTTGGTTGAACATATGCTCTCATTCCTACTCCAAAAAAATACAATACTTTCTCACACTCCTCACCAAACTCCAACATCTGTATAACCATTTTAACTCCTCTTCTCAAAGATTAGGTTGCTTTATTGTACTCAAGAAATGTTCTCCTTTAAAATCTTTTTGGGAATTAAACACTGAATTTTTTTTTCTGTAGATATTATCATAGCCAATAAGATCTGAGGTAATGGGGAGAGATGCATTGTGGGTAAGGGGAGGTATCCAAGAGCTTTTTGGTTGCCATGAACTTGCTAACGACCAAATCGGATCTGGACCCACATGTGAGGAGAAATGAAAAATCGACAATACAAATGGAACGTTATGTTGACTACATAACTTCTTTTTTTTCTGGGCCCTTAGCAAGGACTTAGACCCTTTTTCTGCAACTGTGCCATCTAACCTTGAATTTTTAGCTTCAATTTTCAATGAAGGAGCTAGTTTTTCTACTATTAAAGTGCAGTTGACTGCTGTTTCTAATTTCCACATGAGAGTGAATAACTCTACCTTAGTTTCTTCTAAACTATGTAAAGCCTTTTTCAATGGAGCCTTTTTTTTTACTTAGACCCCCATTAAAGGGTCCTACTCCTCTTTGGGATTTAACTGTAATGCTTCAGGCCTTCATGCATAACCTCCCTTTGAACCTTCAGCCAAAGCAGAACTAAAATTTTCATCCAGAAAAAACAATTTTCTTGTTGCTGTTAAATCAGCGAGATCTGTTCAGACTACAGGCTCTAGCTTCTAACCGACCTTATTAGTTGTTTCACAAAGACAGGGTATCCTTGCAAACAAGTCTCTCTCTTTTTTGCCCAAGGTTGCTTCTGAATGCAATATAAACCAAGTCAGTAATCTACCAGTTTTCTTAACTTTTCAAATAAGGGAGAATATATGCTACACCATTTGGATGGTACATAGGCAACTTCGCTCTTATCTTCACAAAACCAAAGACTTCAGAAAAGCTGACCAGCTATTTGTTTCATTTTTTCCTAACAGAATGGGTAAACCAGTATTCAAAGTTACATTGGCCAAATGATTAACTGACTGTATCTCCTTTGTTTATGGTAAAACAAGATTTATCCTTGCTCAAGACTCCATAAGATCTGTGGCAGTTTCTTCAGCCTTTTTTTCAAGTGCTTCCTTAGATGACATTTGTGCAGCTGCAGTGTGGACTAATCCTCACACCTTCATTGCTCACTATAAGTTAGATTTGATTTCCAGAAACAGAGTAGCCTTTATCTCTGCAGTACTCCGGAATAGCCTTCCATGAGGGCCACCCAAGTTACAGTAGCTGGGAACTCTGTCCCATCAGTTGAGTAATGAATGAAAAGGACATCATCAGATAAAGTTATGTACTCGCCATGACGTTCCATCTGTGTTGTCCATTTTCATTCTTTGTCAGCTTCCTGCCTACCTGCCCCCTTCCTTTACTTCTGAAAAGATCTAAGAGTTGTATAGGATCCTCTGTTCCTTGTTTGAGCTCCTCCCTCTGTGTCACTCAGTCAAGGTACTCCACCTCTGTTCATGCAGTGGGTCCCTGCAGCCATCTGGTTGTGAAATTGGACTGAATCTATGGAATGAAATAACCCCAACACCTAAACTAAGTATGTGATTGCAGTATGGAAGACACACAAGACACAGTGGTTAATGAAACTGCCAGAATACAGCTGCATTGTCTGCATACATACTTCTGCTGAGAAGAGAAGCAAATAAACAGCATCCATACAGTAACACTGAGTGTGTTGGAAACACTTGGAGTGCATCCAGAATATGAGGAAAGAAATCTGCTGGACCACCATTTGGGTTAATTGTCAGAAGTAACCAAGCCACCTTTCACCAATTGTTGAATAGACTATCTTTACAGAATTAGTTAACCTATTGTAACAGACAGATGTTCCGTCTATATGCAGGTACATTGAGACTAAAAAACCTGTTTGCTTGTGTTATAATAGGTGTACGTGTGTGTATGTGCATGGACACACACATGCATGTTCCTGCGCGTGTGAGTACACTAGTGTTTTCTCACATATTAGTAAGCAGGGGTTGGGTGGTTGATGCACTGTCCCATTAGGGAAGATAGTAGTTGGCAGTACTACTTGGTGTGGAAACTATAGAGCTGAGGCTTGCTGAGCCCCCCCACATGCTAACTTGGCCCTGGTAGGGGGTGAGTAATATTTGGAGATGATGTGAAGAAGGACTTCTTTACAGGAAAAGGAGTGTCTAAAGTGTCCTGCTTGAACAGATGAAGGAACAAGCCCTAATGTGTTTTAGGAAGTTATGCAGAAGAAATATCAGTGGCGCAACAAATAGCACACTTGCCTTTAGTTCAGAAAGCTGTGGGTTCTGTTCCTTTACTAGGTAAGTTGGTTGTTGACACTGCAGTGCAGCATAAGGGGGAGGCTGCTCGCATGAGTTGTGTTGTCCTTTGGATGAGGCATTAAATCGAAGTCCCATCTACTTAAGTTGGCGGTAGCTCAGGTGAATGTAAAAGATCAAGCAGCACCTATTGAAAACAGTAGGGGAAGTTCCCTAATGCTCTGATTAAATTGCCCCAAGTAATATTAATACTGCCTCGGATCTCCCCTGAAGAGAGTTCAGCAGCTTAGTAGAACTAACCTGGTCAACAAAGGAAAAATAAAAATAAAGTAAGTTAAACTCAGCTGTAATGCATCGTTGGGGAAGGACCTTGCAGTTAGGTACTTTGTCATATGCAGAAAGTATAGAATATGCCACAGACCAGAAGATCATCACCAGTCATGAACCTGACAGTAGCTAAGGTATTAAATTGTACACTGCAGAAAGTTAAATACACATTTCCTTCTGTTAAGATAAAGTCCTTTTTAGAATGTCTTCCATGAAAGGGTGACGTACATTGTTTCTGCAACAGATTGCATTTTTAGTATGCTTGATATAGTCTAGTCAAATTATTTAATTTAAAAAATTGCAGTTTTTAGTATGTTTGTGTTACAGTAAAATGATTTAGTAAAAATGTGGAGTAGTTTGTATAGCTTTTTATTTGTAATTAATTGGTGGGATTCCTTTGAGTCTGCAATAAAACGCTGTGTTGCATCATATATGTAAAGTGCCAGATATCACTGAAGAAGCTTTTGCAATGTTTTATATATGTATTTGTTTTATTTTTTTTCTTAGGAGACTATCTCGGAGGGGAAGCATACTGGGCAGGAGGCCTGCATTTGTACACTCCCCTACCTTTTCGACCAGGCCGAGGAGGATTTGGAGATCTTTTCAGAACACACTTCTTTTTAAATGCTGGAAATTTATGTAACCTGAACTATGGTAAGAAGCTTGCTACATAGGAGTGAGCTAGGAAGAAAGTGGATTTATTTACCATTTATCTGTTGCTTCAGTACAAGCATCACTAGACTTATTTTTAGTGAATTGTACCACAGCCATGACTTTGTACCAGTGTTTAAGGTGCTAGTGTATTATTTGTGGGTGGTAGATTGGCATAATGGTTAAGGTGTTTACCTTACAGACCCAAGGTGCAGGGTGTGATTATTTCATAGGGTAATTGGCTAGGCTTAAAATAGTCCATAAGGACAGTTAGCCTAGTAATAATCTCTGAACCTAACCACTGTTGCTGCATGTGATGTGAGCAATGCATGTCTGGGAATGAGCCTGCAGTATCCATAAATGTATTGAATAGACATTTAGAAATCGGCATGCTCCACTATGTTACTTCTTGAGTTACTACTGTAGATGACAGTTGAAGTACATTTCCTGGAGAAAGAGTGGATGGATACTTGTCCCTGTGGTGGCAGTTTGTAAGCATGTTGCAACACTCTCTGTATGCATTCATAGTCAGTGTGTGCACAGCTGAGGTCTTTGTATGCAGAGGACCAGTCCCTGTATACAGTCTGTGCACATACAGCTACAGTCTTTACATGCATGCATGCTTCTGCTGTCCAGGACCATTAGATGCTTATGAGAAGGAGACCAGAAATAAGTTACCCACTGAAACTCCCAGACAATCTTCAGGCACAGCCAGCATGACATTCAGAGAAACTAGGGTACCCCAATCAACTTGTTATGAACTGAGGAAATTCCAGTTGTTAGATGCACAGACAGTTTGTGTAATGACAAACATCAGAAAATTATCAGTTGGAGCACAGGAGTGAAGATAAAAATGCTCTACTGTATAATTCATAGATAACCATCAGATTGCTTGCCTCTTGCAAAAAAAAAAAAACATGATTAAATATCCAGTGTTCATCTGGTTGCTGTTATTCTTCTTAGTTGTACATTGTGGTAATTCATGTACCCAAGTATAAAATCAGGAAACTAGAAATAGTGAATCACAGTCTGCCTTCTGTGCTGCACATATTTTAAAATGTATATTTTGTTTCCTTAAATATCAAGAGAAACTGTGATAGCCTATGGCCCGCATTAGCAAGTAGCAACTCCCTGAAGAAGTCTGACTTCATCAAAACCATTAATGCAGCAGTAACAGCACTTGGTATTACCTGTTTTGGGCTGCTTTTGGTTACTGACTGCGTTTAGAACTCAGCCAGTCCAGTATGCTGTACATGGTAGCTTTTGTCTGTATGTTTTGGGGGCTGTACCAGGTGTGACTTCTCATACATCATGCATTTTTTCATTGTAAATTACTTGTAACTGTTAGGATAGTTTTAATAATGAAATCAGTGAGTAGATGGACATAACACCTACCATACACAGCTATACAGTTCCCTTTTGGAAGTGTGACAGTTTTAGATGACGTGTATGAGCTCCTAATACCACACATTTCTCTCCTCTTCAGCATTAGTTTTCCACATGAATTTGTGATTATTGGACCTGTGATTGCAGTGGTCAGTGATAGATTCACAAGACTGCATGTGGACTGCAGGATGTTGGTGTTAAATGGCAATTTTTACTGACTAATTGTCACAATATGTTCTGTACTTTATGCTGTGCTATGCCAGTCAAGTCCCTCCCATTCTCTGGCCAGTAAGCTGTGTTAACTCCTGGTTTGTAAGTGAAAAACTGATGCCTTCTTTGCCCAGTGAAGACCAATTTAATTTGTGCTGTTTTCAGCTTGAGAAATGGCAGGATGTCACTTAGTTTTGTTGTTTTGACTGCCCACACTTTCTACACTACATCCTTTCAGTCAGAAAGATGACTGGATGTGTTGTCATAAATAATCACTAAAATGCAATTGTCAACAAGTATACTTACTATAGCAGTGTACCTTCAGGGAGAGGTCACAGTAACTGGTTATGCTTATCGTATTGATCACTACTGTGCAGTAGCTTTAGCTATATGGATTATATCCTGCTAAGGATATAACAGCCAGACAGCTTCCAAAGCTTCAGGGCACCTTCCACACAGTCAGACTGTCAAGCAGCTCGAGCTGATTTCACTAAAAGACAAGTTTGGGTGCAATGCCGTTCAAAGCTTTACTGCCACGAAAGAGTACACTCCTCTGAGGCTTAAGTGATTGTTACATTGTTTTTTTCTGTCAAATAAGTAACTTTTGTGGATGGTAGTGTTTACCAGCAATTGCTGCTTGTCTTTCCCATGAAAGAGACATAATTTTTGGCTTAACCATGGAACAGACTACCATTCCCATGGTTGGTCTGTCTTTCTTTGAGCCACAAATAATAAAAAGTTAAGCAAACAACCTTTGCACCACAGCAGGCTAGCAATTTGCCTCAGCCGCAGATGAGTGACTCTTCTGTTGCCATTTGTTTACCTTAGACCACTCATCTTTTACCTTGAATCCCTCTGGTGATGTACTTGCAGCCACTAAGGACCAGAGATTAACCACATCCATGCAGCTGTTGGGGTACCCTCCCTAGGCAAAAGAGAGCCACTCTTGTCAGTCCTGGGAGAGGGAATGGGGAAAGTTTCCCTGGTGTGTCAGAATGCTGTACTCATCCCTAGGGAAGGTGCTGCTGCTGCCATTAGTAACAAGGTTGACCCCATTTTTCCTCTCAAAAAGAAACAGAAAACCAAACATGCATCTTCTCTTCCTCAAATTTATTTTGCTAGAAGTGTTTTACTTTATCTGGCTCAGGTTTTAATTCAGGCTATTGTTCCTTCTTGTAAAGTAGATTCTGGTTAAAAGAGAACGAGATTCCTTTTTATCTGAAGGGATTCAAGATTCTGAATCTGAACAGGAAGATGCAGGAATGGATAAAGTTTTTTCCCTAAGATTTCTTATTCAAACTCCAAGGAGAGCTCAGTTTCTGATTCTCCCTATGGGGCTTTCTGTTCTGAGACTGTTGCAAAAATTTGCCTTTTTTTTTTTTAGTTGAAGAACACTGAAGTTTCTCAGTCCCTCAGACAATACTATGAGTTGCTACAGAAGGGTTTTCCAGAATCTACACCCATTCCTCCGGTTCTGTCTGCTTAAGAGGATATGTGTGTATCAATGCCTGCAGTTTTCCTAAAAAGGCAGATAGAATGTATGTATAAAAGTTGCTCAGTCTTAAAGTTTTATATGCTGTTCCCAAACCTGACCCAGCAAGCTGTAGCTTTAGTTGATGCCACTGTTGCTAAACACTTAATTCCAATCCTAGTATTTCTGATAAGGATGGTAGAATTATTGATAGGAATGGGAAAATGTATATACTTCCACAACTTTGATTTTCAGAATTTTGAACTGTCAGACTCCTATGTTAAAGTTTGTTCTGACAAATTGTGAAAGTATGAGGAATGTTTAGTCTGTAGTTTCTTCTTGTGAGGAAAATTCTGCTTTAAATAACTTAGTTTCTTCTGTTGCACAGGTCACTACTCATTATTTGCAGTGTGTGTATGACTTGATGCTTCTTCAGGACTATGGCCACTGGTACTAGTTTGAGGTGGTTTACATGGCTGCATTCTCAGAAACTCCCAGATGATGATAAAAACGAGATTTTAAATTCTCCTTTGGATAGAGATTTACTGTTTGGCCCCTCCGCTGCAGAGGTGATCAAAAAGTGTGATGAAGGAAGCAAGCTGACCCAGGCAATCTCTTTAAGATTTTCAGATCTCCTTTTCCTCCTTTTCTAATTTTTTTTTTTTTTGGGGAAGGGGTCTCAACAAAACTCAGCTAATCAGATGTATAAGAAGAAATGAGAATGGGGTTCTGAAAAGAAGTCTCAAACCTCCCAAAACCAAGAGAGTCCAACAAGTCTAAATGACTGTTCAAGAGACCTTGTGACTCCCTCCCACTCTGTCCCCTTTTTTTACAGAAAGTGCAAGTCTCCATTTTTCTTTCTGGCAACAGATTGTTTCAGACAAATGGATTATGAAAATTACAGATGGCAGTAGGAGGAAATTCCCCCTTTCCAGGGGGTCATGCCTCATCATCCAGATCAGTCATCCCATGCTGTCCCAAGGAGTGATAGAACCATTTCCTCTGTCCTGGGCGTGGAAAGGTTTTTATTCAAGGATGTTCCTAGTGCTAAAGAAAGAAAATACTTTGAGACCAGTTCTATATCTTTCTTTCCTAAACCTGTTTGTGATAGTACTCGGATTCAAACTGATGTCACTTCACAACTTATAACCTTTTATTCCTCATTCAGATTTTGTGGTATAACACTACATTTAAAAGATCCTTATCATTACATGCCTATTCATCCAGACTTCAGATGTTTCTTAAGGTTTTGTGTGTCTGGATCATATTATCAGTTCTCTGCCTTACCCTTTGGACTATCCACTGCATCGAAAGTGTTCAGAAATGGTCTAACTCCAGTTACAGCTCATTGCAGGCTACAGGGTATCCAAATTTTTCCATATTTAGAAGGCATGCTTATCTTTGCACTTGGGTGAGAGATCTCCTCCGCAAGCTGAGATTCAGAGAGGACATTCAAAAGTCTTTTTTGAGTCCTTCACACAGGATTGTATTTCTGGGGTGTCAGCTAGTCACCTAAGTTCAAAGAGCTTTTCTTGCACAGGAAAAAAATAGATCTATAGCTAGATCTGTTTCTAAGGTTTTCCACTAGGGCTTCAGTCACTGCAAGGGGAATACCTCAGGATTTTGGGTCTGTCTAAAACTGTGATTCTCATTATACCTGTGGCAAGACTCCACATGAGAGAGATTTAATGGTATATGAAGCCTCTTTGGTCCCAGCACCAACACCCTCTGTCTTTTCAAATCTCAGTGCTGGTGTTTGCCAGAAAAGAAATAACTTGGTCAAGACAGCAAATATCCTTAAATCCGTATGTCCCCTTTTTCCTTCCTGTTCCAAAGCAGCCAGTCAACACATATGCCTCAGACTTTGCTTGGGTAGCATTTCTAGGAGGGATAAAAGTGCAAGGTGTGTAGGACATCAAAGATAAACACAAGTACCTAAATATAAGAGATGCTTGTCCTGATCAAGGCACTCAACTCTCTGAATCATCGTTGGTCCCTGAGACCTCTTCAGGTTGTTAGAAGACAATACCACAACCATCTGGTACATCAGTAAGCAAGGGGGAACCAGGTCATACCCCCTTTGCAAACTAGCCATGTTTGCTTGGGATATAGCTTCACAGCACGTTCTCACTCTGTAGGCATCTGAAATTCTGTAAGAGCAAAATTGTGGCAGACAAGCTCAGCAGGACAAGGGCAGACCTCATGAATGGAAACTAGATCTTCCAAGATTTGAGCCATCTGTAGGGAGTTTCTCAAGTAGACCTCTTTGCCTCCTCTCTGAACAATCAGCTGGTAAGATTTTGCTCTAGGACTCCACATAAGAAGTCCAGGAAGACAGATATGTTCATTTATGCTTTCCCACCCTTTCCACTGATATCCAGGGTATTTCTGAATATTCAGAAGGATTTCCCCAAGATCATTGTAGTGACTCCTTCTGGCCCAGGCAACTGTGGTTCTCCCTTCTTCCAGGAATGACTATGGGCAATTATCACAAGCTTCTTCGCAAACTGGATCTACTTAAACAAGAACAGTGGTGTTTGATGCACCCCACCTCCAATCAACATCAGTTGACTGCCTGGATGATAGCGTGCAGTAAGATACTAATGGAGGCAAGAAAGCCTGCTACTAGAAAAATCATGTATTAGTAAATGGAAAAGGTTTTCTAATTAATGCCAACAACATAACCATCACCCATTCAGGTCTAGTTGTTCTCTGGTTTTACAGTATTTGTGTGAGTTACTATCATATATCATATGAAGTGCCAGCATAGCCAGCTGAAGTTTTGTAAAGAATGATATGTTCTTTCAATATCATACTGATTTATACAATATGCTTGTGTTACAAATATATTAGAACTGTATGTTATTTGTATATCAAACTGATTTTGTACAGATGCATGTGCTGAAAATGTGTTTGTGAGCTTTGCTTGTGTTGAAATGTATCAACAGTACACCATAATGAAAGGAGGAGAAATGTACATGTATTTTTGTAGATGAATTAAATGTATATGTCTTAATAGAAGATAATGGCACAGCAGAGGTTAACTTTAAGAAAAATAAGGGAAATGTAAATGAACTGTTAAGCCATTAAAAATTACCCCACAGTGCAGAATAGGAACGGAGTCTTTGGGTCTGGGGAAGAGCCTTTGTTCATTAACTCAGTGAAAAGAGGGGAGACCCCAGGCACTGCCATAAACATTTGGATGTATATTGTGGCCATCTGTGATAACTTCCTGCCTCAGCTTCAAAGGGGAATACTGTGAGATCCTAGAGTCAGCTGACCAAATGAGGTCATTCTGCCAGCCCTCTTGGAAATTATATTTTAGATATTACAAAGAGGAATCTCAGAGTATTGATTTTTCCATTTGGGAAGCCTGACTAGAAAGACACTCACCCACAGCATCTTACCTTGTGGTAGTAAGTAACTTAACTAGGGAACAGTAATTCTCTTTGATTCAATCAGGAATATAGTGAAGTTTAGTTTAGATATTATTTTTCTTTATTTATCTGAGTCTGTCCATCAATGTTCTTTTCAATATTTCCTGTGAACTGAAATATGTGGTTTACTGCAAATATATATTCAGTATTTTCATGTACTTTTATTATTTATTATTAAATATATTTAAAACTTTTTTTTATTGTGGCTGATCCTTGTAGAAAGTACTTAACCTTTGAGAGTGCTTATATTTATTTGTTGACACTGTGTGGGCCACTCCAGAAGGTCTAGGGTGAACTTACTACCATTTATATTAGTTTTAATGTTGCACAGTATAATTGGTTGTCCTGTTAAGAGCCGTATAGTAACTGACTGGTGGCGGTGATAACTACCTTATAGTCTGGACAAAGTCGGTAGAGCGAGTAATCTGTGCCCACCTTTCCCAGGTGTGTGTGAAAATTAAATCCTAAAAGAGTGTGTGTGTCATCTACTTGGGGCAGGGACATAAAGCACTGGGTTTACAGAGAGGGTGCTGGAGAACTTGGCTTGGACACTTGGCTGAAGATGTAACCCTACAGCTGTACCAGTGGGGAGTCTTTTTGGGGATCTGGAGGGAGACAGATATAGAGACATCCAGACCCCAGGCTGAGTGTGTTCCCTGTGTGCTCTTAAGGGAAATTGTACTTGATGCAGAGAGGTCTGCATCTGGAAATACTGAGTCTATCCATTTGTATTACAAGTACACATCCCTCTCCAGTGTCATTGGTGAGGATTCAGACTCCTTAATTACTGGCCCAGCGTGGGGATGACAGATATTGGTGGCCATCACATATTGGTAGCAGTGGTGGGTATTCCACTCTCTTTGGCAACAGATAGTCTCAGACAAATGGATTCTGTCAGTGATTCATCATGAATACAGATGACAGTGGAAATCTCTCTCCCTCCTTTTCAGCGGATTCCTCCTCATCTGCTAGGTAAAACAACTTTTTTTCCCCTCCTGTCATTTAGCATTTGCTAACTCAAGGGTTAATAAAAGCTGTCTTTCCACCTCAGAATGGAAAAGGTTTTAATTTTTTAATGTTTCTGGTGCTAGAGAAAGAAGCAGTCCTAGACCTTCCCTTTCTAAACGAGTTTGTGAAAGTTCCAAAGTTCAAAGTATTATTCTTTCCTGACCTGTTACTAGTCATTCCCCAGTTAAGTTTTTTTAGTGACCCAGGATTTAAAAAATGTGCATCACATTCTTATAGCATCAGATTTCAAACATTTCTTAAGGGTTGCTCTGTCTGGATCACACTGTTAGTTCTCTGCATTACCCTTTGCTCCATGAGTATTCACAAGGTTTCTAGATCTTGTGAAAAGCCTACTGCACACTGCAAGGTATTCTCATTTTCCCTTGATCAGATGTTTTGCTTATTTTTGAAGATTTTTTTTTTATTATTATTTGTAGATTTAAGTGTCAGGAATGTCTCACCTGGGAAATGTCTGTGAGTCCCAGGGCTATTGTAATTAGTTACAGATACCACCCCAGTAATGTACTACATAAACAAGGTGAAAAAACGGTCTTGCCCTCTGTACAGACTAGCTGTGGTAGTCTGGGATGTAGCTTTTCAGCACATTTTCACTCTAAAGGCGCTATGCGTCTCATCGTGGCAGAATTTTGTAGCAGACAAGCTGAGCATGACCAGGACAGACCCTCACGAATGGAAACTGAATCAGAGAGTCTTCCAGATGTCCTTCAAGGATGCATCTGCAGTCCTTACAAATGGGTTGTCCTGTCGTCAGGCAACCCTTCGGTTGGCCGGATTCCAAAGTCTGGGTCTGGCCTCAGCTGGTGTCGCACTTCACCCGACGTCATAGCTGCAGTTCTTCGGTTATAAAGGCATCAGCTGACGCCATTTTCCTCAGTCTTTCTTGCCGCGTGGCGCCCGAAGCAGAAGCTGTTCACAAGTGCCGGTCGGTCAGAACCAGAGATTACTACTACCAAATACTACTACGAAGACTTCTAAAAAGCTAAGTACCCCGTTGGGGACTCTTTCTTGCCTTAGCCGATGTCAGAAAAAGTGAATAACTGTTTAACTTGTGGGAAACAAATACCTCATAAAGATTTCCACTCTTACTGCTTACCCTGTTTAGGCCCAGACCACGACGTAGCAGCTTGTCTAGCCTGTGCTTCTTTTAACCGGCGGACGTTTAGACGTCGATCTGAATTTGCCGAGGAGTTTTTCGGCTCCGATTTTGCTTATATTATGCCGTCGGATCCTCCGACTACGCGAATGTCTAAAAAGCGCAAGGAAAAGGACCGACACTCGCGGCCCGCGGCTTCGGCCGAAACCGCGGTTAAGCCAACCGCGAGTGTCTCTGCTTCGGCTGAAACCGAGTAAGCGATTCTTCCTTCAGCCGAAAACTTACCTTCTACCAAGGCCTCTTCCAACCTGGTGGAATCGGCTTCAGAAAACACACCTCCTGTTGCAGTTTCTCAGGAATTATCTGACACTATTCCCTTGGATATTTCAACCCCTGCACGTGGGGCTGCTAGGCCTCCTGCAACCATGTCAATTAAGGCCTTTGCCAGGGCTAAAGCAGCTAAAGCATCTAAGACTGTGCCTGCTAAGACCCCCTCTCACAGGCCCAGCTCTAGTTCTCAAATGCTTAGTTTAGCAGAGGATCTCATTTCTTTAATCCGGGGATCCCAACCTCAACCAGACAGGGCCTCTCAGCCACCACCAGAGAAGAGGCCTAGAGCAGAGCCCCCTCAGCCACTTTCTACAGATGATTCCTCTGATGTTTCAGATGATTCGGACCCTCCAGAGGCTCCTTTCTCCCCTTATGAAGACTCCGATGCTGAAGAGTCCATCCCTTCTGCCTCTCCGCCTGAGGAATTTTCCTTTGGGGAAACCTTGCATGCTATGAGGGAACAATTTCAGTGGCAGGGCCAGGATTTCTCAGACTCCAGAAAAAGGCTTAGAACCTTTCTGCATTTACCACAACATAGGCCTTTAGCCATACCTCCAGTTGTTTCTGTTGTAGATGATGCTTTTAATGATGCTTGTACTGCTCCTGATTCTCTACCTCCGGCCCCTGCTAAGCCTGATAGATACTACAGGGTCCCGGACACACATTACCATTTGTATAAGGCTCCTTTTGCAGATCCCGAGACTATCTCCCAAGGACCTAAGGCTGTAGCAGCTACTTCTGCTAAGAACCCCTCCCTCAGAAAGGGAATCCAGATCCTTAGAGAGATGGGGTAAAAAAGTTTACACTTCTGCTACTCTTTCAGCTAGGGCCTTGAACTGTCAATTTCACATGATCCAGTATCAAGAATTTATGCTAGACCAGTTAACCAAAAAACTGTCCTCTGATTAATCATTAGACAAAAAATCTGTTCAGGAAATGGTACATAACATTCAGCAAGTCAGTAACCATTCCTTAAAATGCGGCTATGATGCACTGGAGGCTTCCTTTAGATCAGCCATGACTGGCACAGTTATCAGAAGGCATGCATGGTTAAAAGAGCAGGCCTTACCAGACCATGTCAAGTCCAAACTATTAGATGCTCCTATGGATAAGATCAATTTGTTTGGCGCTCCTGCACAACAGGTGCTGAAGAAGATGGAAGAGAAGGCAAAATCTGTCCAAGCAGTAAAAGATTTCTTACAGGTCCAACCGCCAAGGTTTAGCAGGAATTGACCCTCCAAGAATTGGTCCTTTCCAGACTCATCCAGAGCTCAGAGAGGCAGGAATAGGCGTTCAAGAGGCAGAAACCAATCCAGGGGTGCCTACAGGGGACGCCAGTGGCAGAATAACAACCAGCGAAGTACAGCCACAGACACAGCCACCACCACAACTACAGGACAATCACAGTGACTTGGCTCTGGCACCGCCTACCAGGGAACAACTAGAAGCACCCTTAGGCGGGAAGCTAGCCTTATTTTCAATAAACTGGCATTACATCACAAGAGACAAGTGGATTTTACAGACAATAGACCAAGGCTACAGGTTTCACTTCCATACTCTACCAGGGAAGAGAGGAATGCCAAACCTACCTCCAAATCAAAAAGCAGAAGCTCTAAAACAAATATCTCAATTATTGAAGATGAGAGCTGTGGAAAAGGTACCATCTATGGAGCAAGGAAAGGGATTTTACTCCAGACTATTCCTGGTACCAAGAAAAGAGAGCAAATGGAGACCTATTCTCGACTTGTCCGCTTTAAACACTTTCCTCATTGTTCCAAAATTCAAAATGCTGACTCTACAGCAGCTTCTTCCCATGCTGGGCAAATTGCAGAAGATACCTCAGATTTCTTGCAGGATCAGAGCATTATCAATTCTCAGCATTGCCCTTTGGCTTATCTACTGTGCCCAGAGTGTTCACGAAATGCCTGGCATCAGTAATTGCTCATTGCAGGCTTCAGGGAATCCAAATCTACCCCTACCTGGACGACTGCCTGATACAAGCGGACAACAAAAACAAGCTAGCAGAAGACTTACAAAGGGTCATCTACCTGCTACAAGCCCTGGGATACACAGTCAATATAAAAAAGTCAAGGCTGATACCATCCCAAAGAATAACCTTTTTGGGTGCAGAGTTGGACACATCAAAGCAAATGGCATCCCTAACAGTAGAAAAACAGGAGCAGCTACCTCTCTACTTCTTGGCATTAACAAAGCAGAACCATCTGACAGCAAGAAAAGTACTGCAAGCCTTGAGCTTCATGGCATCCTGCATAATATTGGTTCCTCATGCCAGACTGCATATGAGAAAACTACAGTGGTACCTAAGGAATTTATGGTCTCAACACAAGCACAGCTTAGAAACCCAGATTCCAATTATTCCATGCCTGAAGCAGGAATTCCTATGGTGGGCTCAGGCTTGTCAAACAAACCCAGGATTGCCCTTCCACAGTACTCAACCAAGCCAAACCATCACGACGGACGCCTCAGACCTCGGTTGGGGGGCCCACATGCTGGACAAGTGCATACAAGGCTTATGGACTCAAGACCAGCTGCACTTACACATAAATCTAAAGGAAATGCTGGCAGTAAAACTGGCAATTCAGGCATTCAGACCATTTCTCCAACAACGTCAATTGATGATAAGGACAGACACCACAGTTATGTGGTACATCAACAAACAGGGAGGCACACATTCGTATCCTCTTTGCCGGATGGCACTGGACCTCTGGAATGTGGCCCTGAGCTACAACATTCAGTTGAAAACAATTTTTGTACCAGGAAAAGAAAACATTCTAGCAGACATATTAAGCAGGACTACCACGGATGCCCACGAATGGATGCTGCATCCGGACATCTTCAAAACCATTACAAGAAAATGGGGGCTTCCAGAAATAGACTTATTTGCATCCCCACGCAATCACCAGCTAAAGAAATTCTGCACAAGGACGTACCACCCACTTGCTTGGAAGGTGGACTCCCTTTCCTTCAGTTGGAAAAACCTGACAGCATATGCTTTCCCACCACTCCCTTTGATGCACAAGGTGCTATTGAAGATCAAAGAGGACCATTCAAGGATCATTCTGATAGCTCCAGACTGGCCAAGGCAACATTGGTACCCATTACTGAGGAGCATGTCTCGGGAACAAATATGGCCACTACCCCTGGTTCCCTTGCTGTTAACACAGAACAACTACAACAATCTGCATCCAAACCTGAAAACTCTGCAGCTGACTGCCTGGAACATTGCATAAGACCAATAAACCCAAATTTATCCCAAAGGCTTAAAGACATTATCCTTGAGGCTCGCAGACCCTCAACAAGAAAAAATTATTCAGCAAAATGGAAAAGATATCTCATTTGGAGTACTGCAAAAGGAGAAGATGTGTCACTGGTAAACATAGCCAACATCCTGGAATACTTGGCAGAGCTCTTCCACACAGGCCTGTCCTATTCCTCCATCAAGATTCATGCATCAGCTATTTCAGCAGAATACGACTTGGATCCTCCTGTCTTCTCACATCCTCTGCTCAGACAGTTTCTGAGAGGAATTAAATATGTAAAGCCTCCTAGGAAGCCACCATTACCAGCATGGGACTTGAACTTTGTGCTAGAAAAATTGACACTTCCTCCTTTTGAACCAGCAGCAACAGCAGAATTACAATACTTATCATGGAAGACTGCTTTCCTGCTGGCAATCACTTCAGCAAGAAGGGTATCTGAACTTCAGGCATTAATGGCAGTACAACCCTTCCTGATCTTCCATCAAGATAGAGTGTCCATGAGAACAAATCCTTCCTTTATGCCTAAGGTGGTCTCCAGAGTTTCTTTAAATCAGGCTATCCACCTACCTACATTCTTCCCCAACCCACAGAACAGGGGAGAAAGACTGCTGCATACCTTGGATGTACATAGACAATTACGCTACTACCTGGACAGAACCAAGGGCAATAGAAAAACTGACCAGCTACTGGTAGCATATGCAACAGGAAGGGAAGGTAAAGCAATTTCAAAACAGACAGTCTCCAAGTGGATAGGAAATTGCATTAGATTCTGTTACTCCTACCATGGAAAGAAAACTCCAGAGAACATCAGGCCTCACTCTACAAGGGCAACAGCCACTACCACAGCCTTCTTACGAGGAGTGGCTACCAAGGACATTTTAGAGGCTGCTACTTGGAGCTCCGTGCATACATTTGCCAAGCATTATAATTTACCTTTATACTCTAGATCCCGAGCAGGTTTTGCCACTGCTGTTTTGCAAGGGATCTTAACTACACCATAACTTTATTTTTCCTCCTCCCCCAGTTGGGCTATGGTATTCTACCCATTTGTAAGGACTGCAGATGCATCCTTGAAGGACATAGTACAGTTTTGTACCTACCATAAATGTAGATGTCCGATAGGAATGCATCTGCAGTCAGGTTTACCCACCCACCTTCCCCTCTGTGGTGCTCCTAGGGTGTTTGCCCATCTTATAGCTAGCTGGGGGAATCTATTATGGTGCATTTGTTTGTATATATGTACATACATGCATATTTTTTGGGTTTGCTCCCTACTATTTGGAATCATTGGCATTTATCCAAATTTAGCCTTCCAAGAGGGCACCTGGCATCTGGGGCAAGAAACACTGAGGAAAATGGCGTCGGCTGATGCCTTTATACCCGAAGAACTGCAGCTATGACGTCGGGTGAAGTGCGACACCAGCCGAGGCCAGACCCAGACTTTGGAATCCGGCCGACCGAAGGGCTGCCTGACGACAGGACAACCCATTTGTAAGGACTGCAGATGCATTCCTATCGGACATCTACATTTATGGTAGGTACAAAACTGTACTGCATTTATCCAGCTGTGGGGAACACTTCAGATAATTTTATTTGCCTCCATTCACAAAAATCAGTTGTCAAAATTCTGCTTCAGGACTCCATGCAAGCAGGCCTGGAAAACAGATGCATTCTTTTTTCCTTGGACAGTAATGTTCCTGCATGCCTTTCTACTCTTTCCACTGATATCCAGGGTCATTCTAAAGATTCAGAAGTACTCTCCCAAGATCATTGTGATGACTCCCTTCTGGCCCAGGCAATAAATGCTTCTCCCTTCTTTTGGAAAGAGCCAAGGAAAATTCCAACAAGCTTCCTCACTGACTGGACCTACTGACAGAGAACATGTGGTGTTTGATGCATCCCAAATCAAAACAATTTCAGCTAACTGCCTGGATGATAGTTTTAATACATTTTAGGCATCTGTTTTCTGAGGTGGTGCAGTAGGTATTAAAGGAAGCAAGAAAACCTGCTACTATGAAATCATATATTAGCAAATGGAAAAGATTTTCTAATTGGTGCCAAGATGAGAACTAGGACCCTTTTAAGACTAGTATTTCATTGGTTCTACAATATTTGTGAGTTATTGTCCACTGTCCTTTCTTACTTCTGTATCCAGATTCATTTGTCAGCCATTTCCAGCATGTCTGCCCATGGATCCTCCCCTTTCAGAGCATTTCCATGTCTTGTTTTTGAAAAGGGTATTATATATCAAACCACCTATAAAACTGGTTATTCCTCATTAGGATCTTTACTTTGCTGTAGAAAAATTAATTATTGGTCTATATCAACCAACACATCAGGCTGATTTGAGGTTGTTAGCATGGAAAACAATTTTGCTGATTCCTCTGACTTCTGCCAAGAAGAGTATCTTAGTTGCAAGCTCTTATGGTGTGTCAACCACATCTCATTTTTCACATGGATAGATTTCCTTAAGAAGTAATCTTTCATGTATGTATAAAGTGGTATCCAGGTTTACTTTTAGCCAAACTTTCCATCACCACACCTTCTTTATGGAGTCAGAACAACAAGGGAGAAGGGATCCTCCATACTCTGGATGTCCACAGATAACTCTGGTATTATTTTAAAATTTTCAGAAGCTCTGCTCAGTTAATTTCTTATGAAGGTAAGAAGAAAGGACAACCTGTGTCAAAGTACACCATCTCAATATGGTTGACTCTTACTATTATTATTGTTATTATCTTTTGATACAGTGTTTTCTTTTTGTCAGTCTCATCTTGTGGAAATGTCTGATCTGACCAGATCTGATGCCTGCCAATTTTCAGACCTGGATCCAGGGCTCAGGCTCCTACCCCTTCCAATAATTTCTCTGCACCCGTATGTTCCCTCAGATCCCATTTGCCAATTGAAACATTTGGGTGCTATCTCAAGATTTAGGGTTTTTTCTAGTTGGTGATCAGATAAGTGGTCTTTCTGTTCTTTCAGCATAAAAATAGATTTGTCTTGTTCATTACTTTGGGTTTCATTGATTTCACTGGTACTTGTGCTCATCTTTGTAGTTTGTGATTGACTTAAGTTGGACACTTCCTGCCCCTTTTCAACCTTTTCTCCCCTACCAAAAAAGGGAAATCCTTTTACTTCTTTTTACTATTTGTCTGTGTTTTGAAGCTCTTGTTACATTTCGGCTGTAGTCTGCTCTGTGTGGTAGTTATAGCTCATAGATTTTCTTGTATATCCACTAACAATCTACATAAATCCTCTTAACAAGTTTCCCTCACACAGTACTTTGACCATTTTACCCTAGTATGCACATCCGATAACCTCATACATATTTAGAGAATTACATAAGAATCCGTTAACTCTGTTGAAAGTTGGCTGTCGGATAATCACCCAATACTAAACCCCCCCCCCAAAACTAAATTGCTACCATTTTTCCCAAAATCCCATTTCCATGAAAAAGCAACTTTAGAATGTATTCCTTAAATAATACCATGGTTAAAGTTGCCTCACATATAAAACTACTTGGTATGACAATCAATGACAATCTTAAATTTGATTTATATAGCCACAGTAGCATCATGAAAACACATCAAAAATGAGACAGACTTCATTGAGTAAAGAAATTCTTTGCAAACATTGCCAAGCTAATTCTAGCTACCACTTAACCTCTTAACTGCCTGTCCTTTGTAGAGCCACTATAATGACCAAATTAACAAGCTTCACATAGTTCTAAACTTGAGCTATGCTACAACAAAGCTGCCAGATTTGCTTGCAGAAAACCTTGTCAGACCCACCATTATTTAGCACTAAAAACACTTAACTGGCTCAAACTTCCTCACCGCCTATATTATAACAAGCTTGTTTTAACCCACAAAATCATCTGTACCCCATTTGCCTGCCCAGCAATTAATTCCGTACTCCAGTACTGTTTACCAAACTGCCCCTTCGATCAAATGATAAACAGCTACTTACTATCTACAAACTACAAGGGGCTACTAGGGTCATTCTGTATACCAGTATTATAGCTGGAACTTGGTAAAATTCGTATATCAATCCCGCCTGACTCGCACTTTCATCTTTTCAGATCATTACTAACAGACTTCCCCTGTACTTTCCTGGCTTTGTCACTGCCTTTCATCTGGGAAATAGCTTCTCCTAACATCCTTCATTACCTCCTTGTATCTCCCTTTAAAGCAGTAAATTACTTAACCTGCTAATCCCTTTCTAATACTTTACTGTGTTGTAGTACTTATTCTAATTAGTGCAACCAAAATTCCATCCTATCGCTACTTTTATTAACACTTAAACTTGCTTAAACTTGCTTATTCTCTCTTACACTAACACAGTTCTTAAATTATGTCTACCAGTCATATACACCACTCTCCTATTTGTAAATTCTGAATACAAAGCTTGTATATTAATGTTTGTAAATATCAATACAAATTTTTATTATACTGACTACTATGCTATGTAGTCACTGAAACTGCACTTTAAAAAGTATTGTAAATACTGATTGCTTTAAATATGTTACTTTGGAGCTTTTCTTCCCAGGCCTCTGCTGAAAAGGGCACCTGTGCTTAGTCGGACTTTCCCAGTAAACAAATGTCAGTAAATAGATTGTAACCTATAGTTGTTAGTATTTCTGTTTTGTGGGTGTGTATAGATTGGAACATGGCTGACAAGGCTACTGGTTTCAAAAAATGTATTTGCAGGCCTAAAAATCCTCCCCAAGATCTGTGTACTAAATGAATATATTATATGAGGACTTCTTATTTGGAGGATGTATGGAATATTTGTTCATCCTGTGATCCGTGGGACCTTTCTGATCACCTTTCTAATTTGGTCCCTAAAGGCTATCTCCCTGCCACTGCAAGAGAATCTGCCTTTTCTCAATTGGACTCTCCCATTAAGAAACCTTTGGAGAGGCCCCATAACAGGTAAGAAAGGGAGAGTTCTAAGGAAAAAGAGAAATAATGTGACAAATAGAAAGACAGAGAGGGACAAATCAAAAGAAGTTTCTAAGGACTTGAGGAAAAGATCTCTGGATCTGTCAGATTCCTTGGGTCGTGATCAGAAAGTAGCGTCAGGAATGGACCCAGTTTGGATCCATTCATCCCATATATCCAGTAATCTTGGATCTGTGTTTCTCCCTAGAGTCAACACCTCCATGGCACTGATTGCCTACCCTGCATGTGGACAGACCCTTCCATAGGTCCTCCAGGCCACCCTTAGTGGTGTCATCTGTCAGGTTTGTGCCAAAATCAGAGTCTTTTGAAAGTAGATATGAACAAGATGATGTGGAAGTTTCTTATGATGCAGATTCAGATGGGGGTCATTCCAGCACATCCTGTTCAAGGGTACTGGGACCAGATCCCTCCACAACCCACTTGGTTTCTCCTTTCCTGATCTGACCTTTGGACGGTACAGTTTTAGATAAGTATATTTCTCGCATGGTCACTCTTGGGGTACTGCCCATGTCCCTTATGGACAGAGGCAGTCTGTAAAATGACTCAGGGCTCCATAACCCAAAGATCCACTACCCTAATAATACCCCATCCCATAATTGGGGAATTAAGATTTAATACTGTCATATCCTGGGTATTATTGGCTCGGCTTGTAAATGCTCTTGTGCCATTTGCCTAATAATCACCTATGAACCTCAGTCGGAGCTAGTAGTCTGGATGTCTTAGTCTCGGACAGAGTCTCTCTTCTGCCCAGCTCCAACATCAGATCTCAGGGATTCCCAAAACTGAGAGCTTGGAATCTGGACACTGAGGTCAGGGATGACTGAAGTTATCTGATCTGTCCCTTCCCCTCGGTGCCTCAGCTTTCGATACCTCTGCTCTGGTCTTTGCGTCAATCCAAGCCAGTTTGCATCTAGTGAAGGTCTCTTTTTCTGGATCCTTGGGTCCTAAAAGCCCACTGGACTGGCTTTGGCTTTGGCTTTGGCATTAGGATTTTAAGTATTTGAAAAGTCTCTCTCCATTTCAATAGAGGAGGTGACCTGTCCACATTCAGATCCATCCTGACCATCTCCAGCGTGTGAAGTCTCCATTCCATATCATCCTAATTTGTTGGAGCAGTCGGCTCCAACTGGCCTTGATTGAGCACTCAGGATGAGCCCCCCACTCACCTTTTGAGTCTTCCCCAGATCATCCCCCTGTGAAAGAGCACAAGAACTGCTCATGCAAAAAGAGGCATTTGGAATTCCTACAGTAATCCCCTCACTGACACCAACTTCAGTGATTCATTATTCTTGAATTGCGTAGATAAATGGATTGGTCCCATAAATATCATTGTTCTTGAGGCCATTGGAGCTGGCCCATCTACTTCCTGGGTGGTCCACTCTGTAGATGAATTAATAAACCTGGTGTCCCAGTGTGTATGGAAGGAGCTGGACGTGGTGGAGCCCATTCCCAGAAAACGTAAGATCTGAAGTAGTTAACTTCATTTGGTCTGCAACCTGTGGGATACGGATCCGACCTCGGATCCGAGCCGGCTACTTTACAAAGCTTAGATCCAAGCTCCTAGCTCTTCCCCTTACCCATAATCCCCTGCCAACCCTGACTGACCTCAGATCTAGTTTGCCATGCTTCTGGTCAGAAGCTAGGTTTTGAGCTCCTGGTTCTAGGGTCTTCACAGAGTTGTGAGAAGTTTTAAAACTTTGTCTTCTTTTACCTTTAAGTGTACGAGTGTGTTGTGGTTAGGTTTCCCTTTGGTTTAATTCTCGTAGTTGAATCTTTTAGTTAATTTTAGTTAATTTTACCCTCCCCTTCGCTGGTGCATAGTTCTGTGTGTAGTGTGTTTGGGGCCTAGCGAGTGTGTTTTCTTTATAATGTCTGAGGCCCCAAAGCCAATCTTTTCTAAGTGCACCGAGTGTGGCCATAAGCTCTCCCCGGTGGATGGCCACACTTGGTGCGTCCGGTGCCTTGGGGTTGAACACCTTTCCTCTGGATGCACTATCTGTGCGGCGTTCAACCCCAGGGCACTGAAGGACCGGAGGTCTAAGCTGATACTGGCGGGACTTTTGCCCCCGGATTCGGCTTCGGCCTCTGGTACTTCTGTGGCCTCCTCCCAGGCTTCGGCAGTGGCCACTCCTGCCTCCCTCCCCCCCCGGCCGGGACTCAATATCCCGCTTCAGCGCCAGAGGAGAGGGAGGTCAGGAGAGAAAAACGGAGGGAGAAGCACCACAAGCGGCGGGCCGAGGCCTCCGCTTCAGGCCCCCCTGCTAAGCGGGCTTCTCCCTCTACGGCTTCTAGGTCTCCTCCTTCTCTGCTCCTGTCTCCATGCTTCTCACCGGGACCCGAGGAGGAGGAGACCCGATCTTCGTCGAGGTCAGCGAGGCGGCACTCCCGGCCAGCCTCTGTGGCCTCGTCGAGATCAACACGTAGCCTTTCTGAAGCTGATTTGGACCGGGTGATGCAAAGGTTCATCCAGGCCCAAATGCAGATGGGAGTGCTCCTGCCCCCCCCCCCTCCCGGGGGGGAGCTCAACACCCTTCTTTGCCACGATAGCTCCTTCTCTGACCCGCTTCCCAGGTTCGGAGCGCTCAGAGCCGGGCAGCGTTGGAGCTGGGGGTGGGTTGGTGCCGACAGTATCTGGTACTTTGGCTCCGACTCTTCCTTCGAGTTTTACGGATCCGTCCTTGTCGGATCCGAGCTCTGAGCTTCGGATCCGAGGGGTTTGGTGTGTCTTCGGCTCCGTCCAGGTCGGAGCACACTGGCCCTTTGGGTCCGATGGTCTCGGCGCTGGCTCCGATCCATCCATCGGATCCAAGTGAGGGTCGGCTCTCGGATCCGAGAGAGAGTGCCTCTCCCTCGGCCTTCGATGTGGTGGAGAGGGCTCTGTTGAGTGCATCCAGGCCCCCGTTCCCTGCTACGGTTCCATCCCGCACTCCCTCTAGTTTGGGTAGGGCTTCCATCGCCCGGCCACAGGGACAGCCTGCTTTGATGTCTCAGGTCGTTCCCCTGGAACAAGACGTTGCTGGTGAGTCGTCCTCGGACAGTCCCCCCGAGGATGTTTCTCACAAGCGGAAGTGTAAGAGGAGGCACGTGAACTCCCCCGTGTCCTTGACAGAAGACACGGATTTGGATGAGGGGGAAGGCTCCCCAAGGTCACCCCCCCGAGGATGTCTCCTTTGGAGACATCATGGAAATGCTTAGGATAAGAGGGGAGTGGTCTGCCCCCAAGGCTTCCTCGGACGAATCCATGTTCCTGGAGGCGTTCAAAGCAGGCCCATCTACCTCTTGGGTGTCCCCTCCGGCCGACCCCTTAGTGGACCTTATCACCACTAGGGCGTGGAAGGAGCCGGACACTGTGGAGCCAGTCCCCAAACGTCCCGACAAGATCCTGAGCCCTCCAGCAGAGAAATCCCATTGGAGCAAGGGACCCCCTGTAGATGCCATGTTGGTGGTGGCAGCCACCAAGAGGGAGTTAGCCCAAGAGAGTCCCTCGGTCCATCCCCCGAGCAAGGAGTCTTGCTCGATGGACTGTCTCGGGAAGCGGGTCTTTAGTTCAGCGACCTTCTCTGTAAGGTCTCTGAACTACATGGCACATATCATTCGACTGCAGCGAGACCTTATCAAAGAGTACGCTGCATCGCCCCCGGAGTCCATGTCGGGGGAGGACAAACAGTTGTACTCTACTCGCATGGCCACTCTTAGGTCTATATCCAACACCTCTATGCGGCTTTTATCCCATGCTACAGAGGGGGCCACTAGAGCCAGAGGAGCAGGCCTAGTTATGGGGTGCCAGGCCTGGCTCCGACATTGTGATTTCGTAGAACCCTTCAAGGCGTCCTTTGTGAATACACCCTTCAATGTTTCTGCCCTATTTGGCAAGACAGTTCGCGAGACCTTGGTCCAGAGCGAAAAGGACAGGAAGACGTTGTCTGCCCCCCCAGAGGTCCTTCTCCAAGAACCAAAAGGGACAGAAGAAGATGTGGTTCTGAAAGTCGCAACAATCCCAGTCCGCTCCGGACTCCCAGTCCTTCCGCGGCCGAGGAGGACAGGGTGGATGCTGCCCTAGAGGCAGAGGGGGCCCAAAGAACTTTGGGTCCAGAGAAACCTTCTCTGATCGGCCCACGCAGCAACCCTGAAGGGTTGCCCGACTGCTCCACTCTGAAGGCAGTCGGGAAGCGTTTCTCGAAGCACCTGGCAGCTTTGGAGTCCATTACAACAGACCACTGGGTGCTTCATATCATATCCAGAGGATACAGAATTCCCTTTTCCTACATTCCTGACACCCCCGGACACCTCCCCGATGTTCCACCCAATCAGAGGGAGGCAGCGGCTGCCGAAATTCGGCTGCTTTTAGGAAAAGGAGCCATCCAGCACGCCCCCACAGGCCAGTCCAGATCGGGTTACTACTCCAGGTTCTTTTTGGTGCCAAAAAAGACGGGGGACCTAAGGTCCATCCTCTATCTTTACCTACTAAATCTGTCAGTAACCAGAGAAAAGTTCCGGATGGTCACTCTTCAATCTGTTCTCCCCCTCTTGCGGGAAAATGACTGGATGTGCTCCATAGACCTCAAGGACGCGTACTACCACATATTAATGGACGAACGGTCCAGGAGGTTTCTCCGCTTCCGGCTGGGAGCCAGTCATTATCAATTCAGGGTCCTCCCCTTTGGTCTCACCTCAGCCCCCAGGGTGTTCACCAAGGTATTAGCAGTGATAGCGGCCCACCTGAGACTTCAGGGGAATGCAGGTCTTCCCGTACCTGGACGACAGGCTCCTCACCACCCCGACAAGGCATCTACTATGCTTAGCCATGGACTACTTTCTCAACCTTGCTGCATAACTAGGGATCACCATAAACTCGGACAAGTCCTCTCTCGCCCCGACTCAGGTGATAGACTTTATCGGGGCCAGACTGGACACCAACAGGTAACTAGCCTTCTTAACTTCCAACCGGTTACACACTTTGAGGGCACAAGTGCGGGCCATCTTTCAATCTTCAAAACCTCAAGCGGGATTGGTTCTGAGGGCCCTGGGGTCTATGGCAGCCACTATAAACCTCCTTCCCATGGCGCATCGTAACATGAGGATTTTACAGTGGACTCTCCAAGTCCAGTGGTCCCTTCTTCATTACCCCTTGAGTCTCCCCATTTCTCTCAGCAAGGCCTGCAAGAGGGCTCTCGTTTGGTGGCTTCAATTGCCGGACCGCCAGGCAGGACGCCCCTTTGCCACGGCCCCCCCTCTTGCCACGGTGACCATGGATGCCTCTCATCTGGGGTGGGGGGGCATTATTCGAGCAGGATGGTCCAAGGCACGTGGAACGATTCGGAGACCTTATTGCACATAAATGTTCTAGAGATGAGGGCAGTGCTGTTGTCGTTGCAAGCACTTCAGAGCCTTCTGCCTGTAGGAACAATTGCAGTCCAGACAGACAGTATGTCTGTGGTATGGTATATCAACAAACAAGGGGGAACCAGGTCTTACCCATTCTGTCGAGAAGCCATGAGAGAGTGGGAATGGGCGATCTCCACCAACCACTCTCTCATTGCAATGCACATTCCGGGACGGACCAACATCCTAGCGGACAGACTGAGTCGCACCATCCTTTCACCTTATGAGTGGTCCCTCAATCCTCGAGTAGCGAGTCGAATTTTTGCCGTTTGGGGGCAGCCCTGTTGCTATCTTTTCGCATATCCCTCAAACATGAAATGCAACAATTACTTAGTTCTCATTCCCCCTGCCGGGGAAGCCCCGAGGGACGCCTTGGTGCATGCTTGGCCACCCGGTCTTCTCTATGCCTACCCTCCTCTTCCCCTCATGCTGAAACTACTTCAGAAAGCAAGTCGGTTGGGAAGCAGGATGATCCTCATTGCCCCATTCTGGACTCGCCAAGCTTGGTTCCCTTACCTCTGGTCTCATCGAGTGAATCCGCCCTGGATTCTAGATCCCCTTCCGGATCTAATCTCCCACCCCCAGGGGCTCCCACTTCCCGACCTGGCCAGCCTCAAGCTTACAGCTTGGCTGCTCCAGTTCCACTTGTAGCTAGGACTCCCAGTATCTCTTCTCCAGTTAAAACTATCCTAGTAGCAGTGCACAAGCCCTCTACTAGGCAGGTCTATGGTAGTAAGTGGAAGCGTTTCTCTGTCTGGGCAGAACGCCATAATTTGGACCCTTTTACAGCCCCCTTGCATGCGGTGCTGGCTTTCAGGTCTTTTTAATGACGGAGCTAGCTGTTCTATGGTTAAGGTTCAGTTGGCAGCTATCTCTCATTACCACGTAGGTACTGAAATGGTCCCTTTGATGTCTACAAAATTGTGCAAAACGTTCCTAAAGGGCACCTTTCTTCTTAGACCTCCAATAAAGGAAGCGGTACCTCCATGGGATTTGACTTTGGTATTACAAGCCCTGACAGCCCCTCCCTTCGAACCGACGTCCTCAGTAGACCTCAAATATTTGTCTTGGAAAACAGCCTTTCTTGTGGCTATTACTTCAGTCAGGAGAGTATCTGAACTGCAAGCTCTTTCTGTGAAACCCCCATACTTAGCTTTTCACAAGGATAGGGTTTACCTCAGGACCAATCCCTCCTTCCTCCCGAAGGTAGTTTCTGAATCTAATATCAACCAATCTATCAACTTGCCGGTCTTCTTTCCTAACTACAAGAACAAAGGGGAGTATAAACTACATTCTTTGGACGTACACAGACAACTTAGATTTTACATTCATAGGACATCTGGTTATAGACAATCCGACCAGTTGTTCATCTCCTTTGCCAAATTTAATTTAGGTAAACCGGTCTTGAACGTTTCCTTATCGAGATGGATTTCACAGTGTATCATTACAGCGTATCAAAATTCTGGCAGGCCCGCACCACAAGGAGTTCGTGCCCATTCAACTAGGGCTATGGCTACATCTGCCACCTTTAAATCCAGGGTTTCCTTGGATGATATCTGTTCAGCAGCCACTTGGGCCTCATCTCATACCTTCATCAATCATTATAAATTGGACATTACCTCCAGAAGGAGAACTTCTTTTGGCTTATGCAGTGCTCCGGAACATCCTTCCATGAAGGCCGCCCAAGGTTTAGGTAGCTGGGGACTCTGTCCCACAGGTTGCAGACCAAATGAAGTTAACTACTTCAGATTAAGAAGTTATGTACTCACCATAACGTTCCATCTGAGTAGGTAAACTTCATTTGTGTGCAACAGTTCCCCCCCTCCATCCCCCTGACCTTCAGATGTGTTTTCATGTCATATAGTGATGTACCATTCTGATAATGTAGTTAATTATCCATTATAGTACTTGCGGGCAAACTTGATCTGAGGTCAGTCAGGGTTGGCAGGGGTTTATGGGTAAGGGGAGGAGCTAGGAGCTCAGATCTAAGCTTTGTAAAGTAGTCGGATCCGTATCCCACAGGTTGCAGACAAATGAAGTTTACCTACTCAGATGGAACGTTATGGTGAGTACATAACTTCTTAATTTTGGTCTCCCCTAGTGATGGACCTCGTTGGAACAAGTTTCCTGCACTAGATGTCATTGTGATAACAGCGGTCACAAAAAAGAATTCTGTAAGGAGAGTTCCACTGCCCACTCACTAAACAGGGAGTCTCGAGCCTTGGATAGATTTGGAAAGTATGTTTATGCATAAGCTATGATCGGATGTCAATTTTCATTCATTTCTCAGTGGATCTGAACAGATAGGGTTTGGATATCTGACTCTGCTGTTACACTAGCTCATGCCCACCAACAAACTCTCAAGCTCCTTTCCTACCCATAATGCACTATGCCTAACGTCCCTCAGATCTCGTTTACCACTTTTACTTCTGGATGTGGTCGCCTTCAGTCTTGAGCTATGTCACTGAGATAAGTAAAATTTTTCAAACTTGCACTTCAAATGCTTAGTTTTTGATACCTTTCCTTCTTCATTAAAGGTTTATTCTTTTTCCTGATTGTCTGTCACCTTTATATTCCCTTCTACACTTTGATACACTAGATAGTGTACTCTTGCTACCATTGTTGGTAGGCGTTTCCTACCCTGTTTCAGTGTAGTTAAATCTTCTCCCTTTAAAAAAAAAACTGCTAGTTTATTTCAATAACTTTTCTTTTCACTAGTGGCATTTTGTAGATTGTCACTGACTGGATAGTTAATGTAGAAGTTTTGAGCCTTTTGTTAATATCTGGTTTAAAAGTTTTCGCCTATAAAAATGTCTGATAAAGGCTTCAAGAAATGTGGGCACAGGATACCATTTTCAGATACCCATACTTTGTGTGTTTACTGTTTAGAGTCTGAGCACCTAGAACAAGACTGTAACATTTGCAGTGGGTTCAACCCCAGAGCTTTGACAGAAAGAAGAAACAAATTGATATTAAAGGGTTTATTGCCATCTCCTTTCTCTCAGGCCATCTCTGGAGTTCACTTTCCCAAGGCAACATCCAAGGATCCTTCAAGACAGTCCAGATCTTAAGATTCCACTCCTTCTACTTCATCAGAATCAAAGAAAAAGAAGTGAAAATCGTATCCGACATCTCTTGAGATCTGACCATCCTTGGATCCAGTCAGATATCTTGCAACTCCTACCTCCAATTTGACAAAACATGCTAGATTTGAAGCCCCTGAATCCTAAACCATTGCCACGTACTGTATATTCACCAAGCGTGGATCCAGTACCATCCAGGGTGCCCTCCCCTTTTTTTGGAGAGGCACTCTAAGTCTCCTTTGATGGTGTCCTCTCATTCCTCCAGAAGGCTGACAAAGGCAGATGTAGAAAGTATGATGAGGAGATTCCTCATGGAGCAATTTCAGAAGGGAGTCCTCAGGGTTCCTGCTCCTTTGGGTCAGGAACACCATCCATCTACTACTCCACTTACAACTCCTTCTCTGACCCAACCTGTGGTTGTAGAGTCCTTGGATCTGAGTGTTCCGAGCCCTTCTGTGTCAGATCCAACTGCTAATCTGAGTGCACCAGCCCTGACATCTTCAGATCCAAATGACTCTCGGAGCCAAACCTTCCAGGTCGAATCCAAGGGGATAAGATCGACTCAAAGGTTTTCTGAACTATCTCTTCCTCTCAGTGCTTCAACATTGGACAGCTCTGCTCCAGCTTTTGCCTCAGGCAGATGGCTCTTGGAGTGGAAGGAAGTGGCAGGCCAGAAACTCTCTTTCTCAGCTCCGTTGACTTCTTTCTCTCCTAAGTGGTCTGCTTTCGAGGTTGTGAAGAGGGTTTCTGTGCTGTGGTAGGTCAGACTGGTCCTTCCCTCTCGGATCCACCCTCAACATCTCAGCTGACTTTGTACCATGATCCTTTGCACTCTACTCCACGAGCAGCCAGCCCAAAGCTTCCAGACCACACAGCCAGGTATTTTCATCTCTTCTGATACATTTCCAGATCATCCCACTGACGAAGTACCTGGGAAGAGGACTTGCAAAAGGAAGCACATGGACTCTCCCCAATTGTCCCTCACTAAGGAATAATGACTTTGAGGGAGAAGTGTCTCCCAAATCACCACCTGATGACATCTCATTTGGAGACATCGTTGAGATCCTTAAACAGAAGGGTAGTTGGTCTGTCCAAAACCCAACACCTGTGGAGTCAGTATTTCTGGAAGCTTTTGGGACTGGCCTGTCTACTTTCTGGGTTACTGCGCCCACTGATGAACTTATTGATTTGGTTTCTAAGCAGGAGTGGAAGGAACCTGATATGATTGAGCCACTCCCCAAGAGACCAGACAGGATTCTGACTCCACTGGTAGGAAGACAGCATTGGACTAAAGGGGTACCAGTTGATGCAGCGGTCAATGTGGCAACTACAAAGAATGAACTCATGGAACAAAGTTCCACTGTCCATCCCCCCACTAGAGAATCTAGGGCACTGGACAGATTTGGGAAGCGACTTTATGCTTCAGTGACATTTGCTCTCCGATTGCTGAACTACTTGGCACACTTCATGAGACTGAAAAGGGACTGGATTAAGCAACTTTCAAGCTTCCTTTCAGGGACCACTACTGAGGAAGCTGAAACTTCTGTGACTTCACAGTTGGTTACCCTTTAATCTGTTGCAAATTCGTCCATGAGACTCCTCTCACATGCTGCAGAAGGTGCCTCTAGGGCTGTGGATTCAGGTATTTCTATCAGGAGACATGCCTGGATGTGCTTGTGTGATTTTGCAGAGCACTTCAAGTCTTCTTTTGTCAATGCTGCCTTTGACGGTTGTTCTTTTTTGGCCCCACAATAAAAGAGACATACTCCAATCTGCAGTGAGCGTACGTGTTTTGACCCTTCAGTGGACCTTTTCCAGAAATCAACAGGGAGGTCGAAAGATGTGGTTCAGGAAGACTCTGGGTCCTATTCAGGACACACGTGGGGTAGTTCCCCCAGAGGCAGAGGGGGGAAAGTAATAATGGCAAAAGACACCCCCTGTGGCAGAGGAAGCCCATAAAACTGAAGGTCTAGAGATACATTTTCCAACAAATTCTTTTCAGCGTTCCTGAAGGGAGGCCCGATTGCCTTCCTCTGGAAGTAGTTGTGGGTCACTTATCTTTGTACCAGGAAGCCTGGCTAAACATAGCAAAGGACACTTGGGTGCAGAGAATCATTTCCAAAGGTTATATCATTCCCTTTTCCCTACCACCTGCATTACCCAGATGATATTCCACCAGTCAGAGGGAAGCAGCAGCACTAGAAATGTAAAAGCTGCTAGATAAAAGAGCCATCCAAGAGGCCCCTGCAGACCAAATAGAATCCAGAACTTACTCAAGATTCTTTTTAGTGCCAAAGAAGACAGGGGACTGGAGACTGATTGTAGCTCTCAGTGTGTTGAACAAATCAGTTCCAACACACGAGGTTCTGGATGGCCACGGTTCATTACAGTCTGCTATTTCTGAGCAAGGGCGACTGGATGTGCTTGATAGACTTTTAGGATGTGTACTATCACATAAAAATTAACAGGCGATCCAAAAGGCACTTACATTTCCGGCTGGGAGCTAGTCATTAGCAGTTCAGTGCACTGCCCTTTGGCCTCACCACAGCCTCCAGGGTGTTCAAATGTATGGCAGTAGTAGCAGCTTGCTTGAAACTGCATGGATTTCAGGTGTTTCCATACTTAAGACAAATGGTTCATTACCACTCCGACCAGGCATTAACTGGTACAAGCACAGGACCAAGTGTTGCAAACTTGTTCAGATCATGGAATAACCATCAATTATAACAAATCACAATTACAACCAACTCAAACGTTGGAATACATAGGAGCAATGTTCAACACAGTATTTCTGGTAGCATCTCTTCCTCTTTCTAAAGTGTAAACGATACAAAATCAGGTCAAGAAAATAATTTGTAGCACCAGAATTTCAGCCTGATTGATTCTGCAAGCCCTGGGATCAATGTCAGCGGCAATAATTTTAGTTCAAGATATCACATGAGAATTCTACAATGGATACAAACACAGTGGTTAATTCTCTCTCTCTCAACCCATGTCACCAAAGATGAGAATAACTCAAGTATGCAAACAGTATCTTTCCTGGTGGATGCAGCTGCAACTGTTACAAGGTCATCCTTTCATTCTCTGCCAGCCCAAGGCCATAGTTACCACAGATGCTTTCCAGATTGGGGGAGGGGGGCATTTTCTTTGGAATACAGTCCAAGGCACTTTGTCCTCTGAAGAGGCTAAATGGCATATTAATGTTCTGTAAATGAGAGTGGTGCTTTTGGCATTGCAGGCATTCCAAAATTCTCCCTCTAAAAACAATTGGGATCAAATGGACAACATGGCAGTAGTTTGGTACATCAGCAAACAAAAGGGAACTAGATCTTTACCCCCTGTGTCGAGAAGCCCTAAGGGTGTGGCAATGGGCAATTTCTTCCAACCACTTTCTAATTGCAGCCTAACATGATAGCAGACAAACTGAGCAGGTCCATCTTACTACCTCACTAATGGTCTCTCAACAACAAAGTGATGGACATGATTTTCCATCAGTGGGACCAGCCTTGCTGCGATCTTTTTGCATCTCCCCTAAGCAAGTGCAGCAGCTTCTTTGCCCTAATCCCCCCACTGGGGGGGGGGGGGATTCACCGAGTGATGCTGTGCTCCATGATTGGCCCCCCAGTCTTCTGTATGCTTATCCCCCGATTCCTTTAATTTCCAAATTCCTTCAGAGAGCAGCCAGGTTGAAGAGCAAACTCATCCTCATTGCACCTTACCGGCCTCAACAGATTTGGTTCCCCTTCTTTTGGCCTTATCTTCTGTACCCACCTTGGATTCTGGATCCAACTCCAGACCTTCTTTCTCACCTGATAGGCATGGTTCACCTGGACATTTCAAATCTCAAACTGACTGCATAGTTTCTTCAATTCCATTAATAGCCAGGCAACATATGCTCTCTATGCTTGTCCATTCTGTACTATTTTCCCATAATTCCTCTATGAAGAAACTCTACAAAAGTAAATGGAAATGATTTGTTTATTGGGCAGCGCAGAATCAGGTAGACCCCTTCTCAGCCTCAATTAATTCTGTTCTTGAATTTTTGGGGAGTTTATTTAATGAGAGAGCTAGTTCTTCGACTATCAAAGTTCAACTCACTGCCATCTCTCTTTCATGTGAGCTTTCAGAATTCCTCCCTGGCTTCCTCTAAACTGGGCAAAGCATTTTTGAAAGGTACCCTTCTACTTAGACCTCCTTATAAAGATCCTGTACCACCATGGGATTTAAATTTGGTACTGCAAGCCTTAACACACTTTGAAACTGCAGCTTAATGTGATTTAAAATTCTTGACCTGGAAAACTGTCTTTTTAGTTGAAATTACATCTGCTAGAAGAATTTCAGAACTTCAAGCATTATCTTATAAGCCCCCATACTTGCTTTTCCACAAGGACAGGGTCACCTTACATACTAATCCTTCCTTCCTACCTAAAGTGGTATTAGAATCCAGCTTTAAGCCATTAATTTGTTAGTATTTTTACAAATAAAGGAGAATATATACTGCACATACTAGATGTTCATAGATGATTACATTTCTACCTGCAAAAAAACAAAAGAAATTAGAAAGACAGACTAGCTGTTTGTTTTCTTTGCACATAAGTTGGACGAATAGGTTACAGAGGTACCTCTAGCTAGATGGTTGACAGATTGCATTTTATTTGTCTACAACAAATTGACTCTCCCCTTCCCTAAACCACTAAAGGCTCATTCAACTAGATCTATGGCTACTTCCACTGTATTCCAGGCTACCTTCCTCAAAGTATACTGCTGTTCTATTTAGTGTATCCTACAACTATAAATTATCTCTACTTGACTCCCAAGTAGACTATTCTCTATCTGTATAGCTAAGCACTTGCTCCTACAGTACCTATCACCTCGATACAGCACTCTTGTTATAGAAAGTACCCCAAAAAAGCAAACCCCATTTCTCGGTCACCCACATCCCCCAGAACCTTTTTTTTAAAGTTTTTCTGTCTATTCCTTCTAGCATGTCGAGGGATCAGTTGCTAATGTCCTCTCCTGCTCAGCTGGTGAACCTGGGAATATTGAGGCAATGTTACAATTGCCTCATGTACACAGACAACCCTCTCCTCCTCCCACAAACCACAAATACATGCGAGAGATGCAACTATACGGCCAAACTGGAGGCTGAGCTCTCTCAACATAGGACTGGCAAGACCAGACAGGAGGAGAAGGTAACCACACACACCATAGACCCAGTCTCACATAATACCATCACAACCTCAAATCATACACATAAACACACAAAGACATACTCGGAGGCTCTGATCAAAAATCTACCAAAACAGCAGAGGCCACCAAAGCAGACACCCAAACTACCACCTCAGAACACAACACCTGCAACACATAGACCACACAGTCAGAGTGTCAAGCAGTCACAGCCCTTAAGGCCAAACACAATGCCAGACACACTAGTCATTGGTGACTCCATAGTCAGACACACTGACGTCCCGCTCACCAGACTGAGTAAGGAGAAGGTCACAGTAAGATGCCTGTCGGGTACTAGAATCCGCCACATAATGCATGCACTCAGGTCTCTCAACAGCAGGTACAAGTACGACTCAATCATTGTCCACGCTGGTGTTAACGACCTGAGACGTACCTCCTTGGACTACATGAAAAGAGACATAGAGGAGCTCTCTGATTATGTAGCCCAAGCAGGTATGACCCTGACCTTGAGCAGTATCCTACCTTCACCAAGAATGATGCCACAATACAGAGATAAGATGATCAGCTTTAACAATTGGCTTAAACTCTGCTGTCATTCAAAGGGGATCCAATGTCTGTCTGCCTGGGATGACATGCTGGACAAGCCACGCTGCTTCGCAAGGGACGGCTTGCACTTGTCACCCCTGGGATTCCGGATTTTGGCAAAGGCTCTTGCCACCCCCATAGTGCCTTTTTTAGGCAAGGCTGAAATTCTAAACCTACCACCCTAGAACAAAACAAAGAATAAAAACTAAGGGTAATGCTGCTCAATGCCAGAAGTCTCAACCTCAAGATGCATGCACTCGAGGCCCTTCTCAGTATGGAGAACATCGATGTCTGTGCTGTGACAGAAACCTGGTTCAAGGCTCCTGAGAGCACCCCAGCACTATCAGGTTTTACCTCATATCATGCGTTCCGGCCCCAAAACCCGGACAATACCAAGAAAGGAGGAGGGGTATCCATATTCATCAAGGACACCCACACCTCAAGATTGGTGGCATCGCACGATGCATCGGAAACCATCCAGGTGCAATTAACCATAGGCAAGACTGCTCTGCAATTTGTAGCATGTTACAGGCCACCCTCGCAAACTCAGGAACCTCGTATGGCCTTCCTGAAAACACTGGAGGGGATAAATGTATCTCGAACACCATCATACTAGGTGACTTCAACTACCCTAATATAGACTGGGAACACTACTCAAGCCCAAACACTCTAGCCCAAAAGTTCCTGGAATTCATAAACTCAAATGCCATGGAACAACTAGTCACCATCCCCACAAGAGGAGAAAACATACTTGATCTCATCATCACGAACATGGGAGCACAATGTTCAACACCGGAAGTATACCCCTCACTGGTGAGATCTGATCACAAACTAATCTCGCTGGAGGTCCTCATCCTGCCCCCACCCGAAGTGAAAAAGACCACAGTAAAGAACTTCTTGAAAGCCGACTTCACACTTCTAAAGACTAGTGTGGTCTCCTTTAAGGCCCCTGAGCCGGCTGTTAACATTACTCAAACCGCTGAATCACTTACAAATGCCTTCTACCAGCACCTGCAGGCGTGCATGGATCAGGCAATCCCAAGCAAAACAAAGACTCTTTGTACCAAAGGCAAGCGTCCAGTCTGGTGGACCCCAGCCATAAACAAACTCTACAACAAAAGGAGAAAGCTACTACAAGATAGAGCAAAATCCTTAAAAGGTAAGACACCGCTGATCACTATAAGTAAAAAGCTAAGAGCTCTCATAAAATCATCCAAAGCTAATTTTGAGAAAAAATAGCTAAGGACTCTAAAGACAACCATAAGGCATTCTTTAGCTATGTCAGAAACCTAGGAGGAAACTCCCAGATATGCTCAGAATTAGTTCAAAATGATGTGAAGATTACTGATCCTACAGACATTGCCAACATACTGGCTGACAGGTTCAGTGCAAACTTCTCCCCTAAAGGAGAGATATCTATACCAAATGATTGTAGCCCCCAAACATCTCTAACGCTCAGGTGAGAACTGCTCTCTCCAAGGCAAAGAACACAGCATCCATGGGACCTGATGGTGTCCCCGGCTGTGTGCTCCATGAACTCAACGAGGAATTAAACCCACAGTTAGGACAGCTGTTTAATCTTAGTCTCACCTCCAGATGCACCAGGAGTGGCGCACAGCGACTGTGGTCCCACTCCACAAAGGCGGTGCCTCCACCGACCCTGGAAATTACCGTCCCATTAGCTTGACCAGCCTTATCTGCAAAGCCATGGAGAGGATCATAATGGATCTCATAAATAAAGACATAGGGAATTTGCAGACTTTGGATCCAACCCAGTTTGGCTTTGTCAAAGGCAGATCATGCCTTTTAAACTTGGTTGACTTTTGAAACAGTCACCAAGGCCATTGACAAGGAAAGGCAGTCCATACAGCCTACCTAGACCTGGAGAAGGCTTTGATACAATACCTCACTCGGGTATCATTGAAAAACTCATCAACTTAAATGTAAACCCATACATTACAAGATGGGTTGCAAACTGGCTGAGTGACAGAACCCACAGGGTCAGAGTTGCTGGCGCCATGTCAGACTCAAAGCCTGTCACAAGTGGTGTCCCACAGGGCTCAGTCCTGGGCCCACTCTTGTTTGGCATCTACTTTTCTGAAGTACAAGCAAACACAGGAGGGTTATGGCTGACAAAGTTTGCAGATGACTGCAAACTGGGCCGTAGTTGAAAACACATCCGACACAGATATCCTTCAGAAGGGTCTCACAGAAACGGATAACTGGTGCCAGAACCATGGCCTAAAGTTAAATGCCAAGAAATGCATAGTCATACCCTTCGGGAAAAATAAGGTTACCCCTAGCTACCATATAGGTGGCAATCCCTGAACACAGAAGAAGTTATTAGGGACCTGGGAACCCAGGTTGACAGTAACCTTTCATTCGACACTCATATTGCTAAAGTAGTTAGGAAGACCTTCTACATTGCCCACCTTATCATGAAGGGATTCACATCTAGATCAAGGGAAGTCATAGTCTCGCTATACTCATCACTCATCAGACCAATGATCGAGTACAATGCCCCATTGGGATGTATCTGACCCGACACTTGCAGCAGCTGGAGAGGCCACAAAAGTTCCTCACCAAAAGGATAAAGGGTCTCAAAAATCTGTCTTATGCTGCCCGACTGAAAGAACTCCAGTTATATTCAGTTGCTTACCGCTTGCTCAGAGCTGACCTATGCCTGACATACAAGGCCATGTCAAACCCAGATTTGATGAACATGCTTCATCTCAAAAAATCTAGATCCCTCAGAGCCACAAGGGCGGGAGACTTAAACCTCGACACGGTTATTAATAGGACGTGCTGGAGGGATAGATTCATCACCCAAAGACTCCCTATGCTGTGGAACAAAATCCCGGTTTATGTGAGGCAGAGCACCTCGCTGGCCTTGTTCAAGAGGAATCTTGACCAATGGATGGGAGATCGCAGATACACCCCAGGGGTTACCTCAGTGTCACTGCTCGACAGAGGCACAGCAAAATAATGGGCATAGTTTCTCCAAACACAAAGCCACAAAACTATGGGCTAGGCTTATAAATGCCCTCGGGCAGATAGCCTAGTATGAACCTATGAATGATATACGTACGGCTGCAACTTGGTCAGATACTCATACCTTTATCACTCATTACAAAGTAGATCTGGTCTTGAGGGGAAGAGCAGCCTTTGGCTCAGCCATACTCAGGAATATCCTTCCTTAGAGTCCTCCCAGGAATTCAGGTAGCTGAGGACTCTCTGCCATCTGTTGAGGAATGAATAAAAATTGACAACGTCAGATAAGGAAGTTATGTACTTACCAAAACGTTCCATCTGTGTTGTCCATTTTCATTCTTCCTCAACTCCCCAACCTCCATCCCCCTCCATTTCTCACAAATGACTTTCTGGAGGAATTAGACTATTAGGGACACCATATACCTCTTGTGTTGAATTCCAGTTATGGCAATTCTTTTATAGTTTGTCTCTTTCAAGCTGTAAATAAGCTCTGAGGGACATTAGGGATAGTGTATTATGGGTAGGAAAGGAGCTCGAGAGTTTTAGTGGCCACGAGCTAGTGTAACTGCAGAGTTGGATGCGAGTGCCTGATCCGAATCCCATCCATTCATATCTGTTGAGGAAGAATGAAAATGGACAACACAGATGGAGCATTATGGTAAGTAAAAAAACTTCTTTTTTGCTTTGTGTACTGAACTATCTTGTCCATTTTACAAGGTTTTATAGGGATTTGAACAAAGAGTTCCCCAACTCTCTTTCAGGTTCCATAACAGCAGAGTCATGCAAGAAGTTAGGTTTGCAGATTTCAGCCCATCCATTTCAACCATTCAATCCTTCACAAATGTTTCCATGAACTCACTTGCCCAACTCAAAAAGTCTCATAGTTATGTACAGGACACTCCTGGAGACAGGCATCACCCTAGAGGCAGAGTGGACCCACAAAATCAAGGGTTTTGAGGTCCTTTCTCTGATGGACTGTTCCAGAGCTACTGAAAGGTTGCCTGACTGCCGCATTCTAGAAGCAGTCGGGGGGGGGGGCAGTTGCCTTTGCACCCTCACACCGGTTGGCCATCATTCTAGATTTGTAGGTATTAAGAATAACAACCAGAGGATGTTCTTTGTATTTCACTGTTGCAGTCCTGACTTATGGGATTTCCTACTTCGGAAGCCCTTGGTCGGCCCTACTACCAGAGTAAAAAATTCCCTCCTCCTAAGGTTGGCAGACGCTGTACCCTGATGTCAGTACATTTGGGTATAAAGGGAACCAGCTGATGTCATGACATAAGTCCTTCTTGCCGTTGGAGCCTGAAGCAGTAGTGAGTGCATCGGTCAGTCCACACCAGGGAAATCTTCTAAAAGCTACGTATGCTGTTGGGGAACTTTTTTCTTTCGTGTCAGATAAAGTTTGTCCCCACTATGGAAAACAAGTCCCACATAAAGATTTTCATACTTTGTGTGTCACATGATTAGCCCAAACTACGATGTCCCTAATTGCCGTCTGTCACCTATTTCAGTGCCAGAACTGTAAGGCGGAGGGCCAAAATTTTGTCTAAGCACCTTAGTCAGTAATCCATCTCTGTCTGTCATCCCAAGATTGAACTCGCTAAGCGTAAGAAGGAAAAAAGACCCAAAAGTAGGGCCTCAGACGACACAGATTTGCTGTCTACCAGTCTCCCAAGGCTTATCATTGCAGAGGAAGGTGAGGCACTTTCACAGCTCCTTTCTGCAAGGGAAGAGGTGTCACAGGCCTCTGTCGACACCCATTTGGAGTCCAACATGCTGTTGAGTCCCAAAACTTCAGAGCAGGCCTTAACTTACTGTTTGTCAGTCAGGACCAGAGTCACTATGCAGGCTTCCGATGAATGATCCACAACCTATGATGCTTCCCCGGGGCATCTGCCAGCAACCATTTCTTCCTTTTGAGAGACTAGCGTCAGCGTAGAGGATGCACACAGGCCCAAAATAAAAGCTACACCCAAGAAGAGCTCAACTTCAGGGCCTGTGTATATGCCTACCGGCTCCCATCCCCTTGGATACCAACAGGACTTAGGCTGGCCGAGGACTGTATTTCTCTGGTCAGAGGCAGGCATTTTCCCCCTGAATTTTCACCAGGAATAAGGAAGAGCGATCCTACTCCTGAGCCCCTTTCAGAACCTCTTGATTCAGTGAGTACTCTGTTCTGGAAGATGAACCCCTCCTTACCTCCTTTGAGGATTCTGACTCAGAAGAGGCTTTATCTTCTGCTCCTCCACCTGAGGGACATTACCTTTGGGGAAACTCTGCATGCCTTGAGAGAATTTTTCCAGTGGCAGGCACAGGAATACCCCAATCAAAAAAGAGGTTCAGGGAGTTCCTAGATCTCCCATAGCACAAAACCTTTGCTATTCCTCTAGTTTTGGAGGTGATAAGAGGATGTTTTTCATGGACTCGTCTCTCAACCCAGACACTAATCCCCCAGTCCCTCGAAACCAGACTGGTTTTACAGGGTACTGGACATTCATAAATTCCTTTACAAGAACACCGCTGCTGACCCAGAGGTCGTCACTCCTCGGCCCAAAGCTGTTAAGGCTAGTGCCTCTAAAAAAACACTACCTACAGATGAAGAGAGCAGGGCTCTTGACAGGCTTGTAGAGAAGGTTTACACTTCCTCTATCCTTGCCATGAGGGCTGTCAGCTGCGAACTCCATATGATTAAATACCAGCAAAGTATCTTGGAAAATATAAGTAAAAGAATATGCTCCCTTGAGGACAAGAATGCCTCAAGGGAATGTAGGATCTCCTGCCATTCCATTGCGCAAGTTACTAGGCATCCCTTGCACTGTGGATATGATGCCCTGGTGGCATCTACCCAAACTTCTATCTGTGGTTCTGTTATCAGAAGACATGGTTGGCTTAGAGAACAGACATTATCAGAACAGGTCAAATCTAAACTACTAGATGCACCCCTGGATAAAGACTCCCCTTTTAGACCCAAGACTGAGGTGTCTTAAAAAAGATGGAGGATAAAGTTAAATCCATGCAGACTGTTAGACATCCTCCAAGTCCAGCCACCCAGATTTAGTAGGAATTTTCCCACTAAGCATTGGTCCTTTCCCTCAGTCTAAGCCAAGTCAGAGAAAACCCCAGACAGAAAGACCTCATAAACAGCAGCAATGATCTCAAAAGGCAAGGTAGTGGTCATCAAGAACACCCAGGATGGTGAGTTCTAGGCCACAGGACCATAACAGAGATCAACAGTGACTCAGCCCCCACCCCCAACACCAGAAAAGGTAGGAGGAAGACTAGGAGGAAAGCCTTCCCTTTTCAAGAAGAACTGGGCCCTTATCACCTCCGACAAGTGGGTGCTGGAAGTAATCGCAAACAGCTATAGGCTGACTTTCAAAGAACCATTAAGATTCTTAGCCCTCCCTGATGTACCACAAAACTAAAGAACAGAGGCCATCTCCCAGATTCAAAATCTGTGCACATGAGGCTCTGTGGAACCAGTACCAAACCAGGTAGATAAAGGGTTTGAATCAAGGCTGCTCCTGTTCCCCAGGAAAGAAGGCTCCTGGTGCCCTATCCTGGATCTGTCCTATCCTCAATCAGTCTCTCTTAGTTCCCAAATTCAAAATGCTTACTCTTCAAAAGCTACTCCCAATGATAACCCCTTAAGGCTGTAATGGTAACTCTGGACTTGAAAGATGCCTACCTACACATTCCTATAGAAGAATCCTGCAGAAGTTTTCTATGCTTCAGGGCAGGTGCAAATCACTTTTCAATTATCTGCTCTTCCCTTTGGCTTGTCTACTGCTCCCAGGTTCTTCACAAAATGTTTGACCTCTGTGATCGCATTCTGCAGAATGAGAGGCATCCACATTTACCCTTACCTGGATGGCTGCCTCATACAAGCCACAAGTAAGTCAAAGCTCCTCAAGGATCAGGCTTTCACTCAGGCCACACTGTCTTCTCTGGGATTCACCATAAACCTTAATAAATCCAACACAAAAACCCAACCACCAGGATAGTTTTCCTGGGCTGTGCTGGATTCATCCCTCCAAAAGGCATTCCTTCCCCCAGACAAGGCTGTCTTTATAACTCAATACTTCAGGCCATTATGCAGAGACAATGCCTTTCAGCCAGGGAATTTCTCAGAGCACTGGGATACATGGCATCTTGCATTCTAATGTTCCCTCTGGCCAGGCTTCACATAAGGAAACTATAGTGCTACCTCAAGAATATCTGGTGCCAACATTCACAGACCCTGGAGACAGCATTCAGCTAATTCTGTGCATTAGGGAAGAACTGTCATGGTGGGCATGAGTATGTACACAGAACCAGGGTCTTCCTTTCATTTTCATCCCTCAGGGCCAAACCTTAACCACGCATGCATCAGACAGCCTGGAGAGGCCATTTCCAGCACCTCCTATCTCAGGGCAAATGGGAAAAACAGTTCAGGGGCAAACACATAAATTGTAAAGAACTGATGGCAGTATAGAACAGCTTGATGGCCTTCCAAGTTCACTAGAAACCAGGGGTCCTACTTATCAAAATGGACAACACAACAGTAATGTGGTACCCAAACAAAAAAGGGAGCACCCACTCTTACCCTCTTTGCTGTCTGGCAGTGCAGATCTGGGAGACAGCAGATGCTATGAGATTGTACCTAATAGTTCAGTACCTTCCTGGGGCACAGAACACTTTAGCAGACTGTGTTAACAGACACTTGATGGATCCACGAGTGGCAGCTGCATCAAGAAACTTTTCTCATAGCCCAGAAACGGGATCCCCTCAAATAGACTTCTTTGCCACCGACAAAAGCGCTCAGCTAAAAAGATTCTGTTCCAGGAACAAACTTCGCACAGCCTGGAGAACAGATGCCTTCTCATTCCCCTGGAAGTATCTATTTCTCTATGCATTCCCTCCCCTTCCTGTCCTTCCAAAAGTCCTAAAAATCAGAGAAAAGGACCGAGGGTCATTCTGGTAGTCCCAGACTGGCCCAGGCAACATTGGTGCCCTCTGCTAATGCCTTTGACCAAAGAAAAACTTTGGCAGCATCCCCAAAGAGTAGATCTACTGACTCAGGCAAAGGGGAAACTCCTGCACCCCACCCTGCAGACTCTCACACTCTCAGGCTGGATAATTCAACAAATGTTTACCCTGAACTCCCCGAGTAGCCAGGTGCTTAATATACTCAGAGTCTAGAAGACCAGTACTAGAAAAAACTACTCTGCCAAGTGGAAAAGATTCTCTGTTTGGTGTCAGGAGAAAACCTTCAACCAGCATTTCCAACATCTTAGACTACCTGGCTATCATGGTGGACAGAGGACTGTCCTTCTCATCCACACACCTCTGCCATTTCAACCCACATTCCTAATCTTCCTCCTATCTTCTTCTTCTGCCCCCTAATGAAACAGTTCCTTAGGGGAGTGCAACCCGCCCCCACCTTGGGACCTCAACTTTGTTCTAGAAAAATTGCCCCCCCCCCACACACACACACACACACACACACACACACACACACACACACACAAGCGCACACACTTTTGAACCAGGTGCTTCCACTGAAATAAAATTCTTGACATTTATGACTGACCTCTTACTGGCCATCCCTTCAGCTAGAAAGGTCTCTGAGTTGAAAGCCTTTATGGTAGTGGAATCATTTCTTATTTTCCACCCTGACAGAGTATCACTCAGAACTAACCCTTCCTTTATGCCCAAGGTGGTCACAGGCACTTCCTTGAACCAAGCCATACACTTGTGTACTTTCTTCCCTAAGCCACAAAACCACAGAGAAAGAATCCCTCATTCATTAGATGTACACAGGCAACTTCGCTACTACTCAGATAGAACTAAAGTTGTCAGAAAAACAGAACAGTTGTTTGTCTTTTTTGCATTGGGATCTGAAGGCAAACCAGTCTCCAAACCCAACAGAGCATCTCCAGGTGGATCTCCCACTGTATTTCCTTTTGTTACACCTACCATGGCAAAAAGCTTCCTGAATACATTAGGACTCGCACTCTGCTAGGGCCACTTCTGCCTCCACAGTTTCTTAAAGGAGTACCTACCAAAGATATTTTGGAGGCAGCTACATGGTCATCTCTGCATACTTTTATCAAACATTACCACCTTTCAGCCTTCTCCAGGTCCAGAGCAGGGTTTGCCACTGACATTTTACAGGTCATCCTCTCCTCTCCTTAATACTCTTTCCACCCTCTTCACAGCTTCGGGAATCATCCCATAAGTCAGGATTACAACAGTGAAACACGAAGAGCATAGTACAGTCGAGTACACTTACCATAAATGTAGATATTAGAGTGTATACACTAACTCAGCCACTGGGGATGCACAAGCCAGTGCATTTCTTTGTGCCGGTCCCAAGCCCGGATAAATGGGGAGGGTTGCATCAGGAAGGGCATCCGGCGTAAAACCTCTGCCAAATGACTTATGTGGAGAACATTTCATATTTCCCTACCGGATTGGGCGAGGCCTGGGTTAACAACGACCACCACCAGTACTGTTAGCCAACAGGGTGCTGGTGTAAATTGGGCTACTGTTGGCCGAAGGAGAAGAGGAGGAATGCATGCCCGAAGGCAGGAAGAGAGGAGGAAGGTTAGGAGTGTAGTGGTAAGGGTAGGAACTTTGAATGTTGGCAGTATGACTGGTATAGGGAGAGAGCTAGCTGATATGATGGAGAGATGGAAGGTTGATATATTGTGCGTGCAAGAGACCAGATGGAAGTCAAGTAAGGCCAGGTGTATAGGAGGTGGATTCAGATTGTTCTATAATGGTGTGGATGGCAGGAGAAATGGGGTGGGGGTTATCCTAAAGGAACAGTATGCCACGAGTGTTTTGGAGGTGAAGAGAGCGTCTGATAGAGTGATGTTTATGAAGCTTGAAATTGATGGTGTAATGATGAATGTTGTTAGTGCATATGCTCCACAAGTTGGGTGTGCGATGGATGAGAAAGAAAAATTTTTGAGCGAGTGTGGTGAGTGTACCCAAGGATGAGAGACTAGTGATTGGAGCGGACTTCAATGGGCATGTTGGTGAAGTGAACAGAGGGGATGAGGAAGTGATGGGTAGGTATGGTGTTAAGGAGAGGAATGCAGAAGGTCAGATGATTGTGGATTTTGCAAAAAGAATGGACATGGCTGTAGTGAATACATATTTTAAGAAGAGGGAGGAGCATAGGGTGACATAAAACAGTGGAGGATGATGCACACAGGTGGATTATATCCTATGTAGGAGGGCCAGTCTGAAGGAGATTGGAGACTGTAAAGTGGTGACAGGGGAAAGTGTAGTTAAGCAGCATAGAATGGTGGTCTGTAGGATGATGTTGGTGATCAAGAAAAGGAGGAGGAGTGTGAAAGTATTGCCAAGGATTGAATGGTGGAAGTTAAAAAAGGGTGATTGTGAGGTGGAGTTCAGGAAAGAGTTAAGACAGGCACTGGGAGGCAGTGAAGAGTTACCGAATAGCAGGGTAACTACACCAGAGCTAGTAAGGGAGACTGCTAGAAAGGTGCTTGGTGTGACATCTGAACAGAGGAAGGAGGACAAGGAGACCTGGTGGTGGAATGAGGAAGTACAGGAGAATATGCAGAGGAAGAGGCTGGCGAAGAAGAAGTGGGATTGTCAAAGAGATGAAGAAAGTAGACATGAGTATAAGGAGATTAGGCACATGGCAAAGAGAGAGGTGGCGAAGGCTTAAGATAAGGCATATGGAGAGTTGTATGAGGGATTGGACACTAAAGAGAGAGAAAAGGACCTGTACCGATTGGCTAGACAGAGCTGGGAAAGATGTGCAGCAGGTAAGGGTGATAAAAGGTAGTGAGGGGAAACCTACTCACAAGCGAAGAAAGTTTGTTGGGTAGATGGAAAGAGTACTTTGAAGGGCTGATGAATGAAGAGAATGAGAGAGAGAAGTGAATCAGGAAGTGAAACAGATTAGCAAGGAGGAAGTAAGGACAGCTATGAAGAGGATGAAGAATGGAAAGGCTGTTGGCCCAGATGACATACCAGTGGAAGCATGGAGGTGCTTAGGAGAAATGGCAGTGGAATTTTTAACCACATTGTTTAATGAAATTTTGAAAAGCCAGAGGATGCTGCCTGAGGAGTGGAGAAAGTGTTTTGGTACCTATCTTTAGGAATAAGGGTGATGGGCAGAGCTGCAATAACTACAGAGGGATAAAATTGATCAGTCACAGCTTGAAGTTATGGGAAAGAGTAGTGGAAGCTAGGTTAAGAAGGGAGGTGATGATTAGTGATCAGCAGTATGGTTTCATGCCAAGAAAAGCACTACAAATGCAATGTTTGCACTGAGAGTGTTTTTGGAGAAATACAGAGGTCGTCAGAAGGAGTTACATTGTGTCTTTGTAGACTTAGAGAAAGCATATGACAGGGTGCCTAGATAGGAGTTGTGGTATTGTATGAGGAAGTCGGGAGTGGCAGAGAAGTATGTAAGAGTGGTACAGGATATGTACGAGGGTAGTGTGACATTGGTGAGGACAGCTATGGGAGTGACAGATAAGTTTAAGGTGGAGGTGGGATTACATCAAGGATCAGCTCTGAGCCCTTTCTTATTTGCAGTGGTGATGGACAGGTTGACAGATGAGATCAGACAGGAGGCCCCGTGGACTACGATGTTTGCAGATGACATTGTGATATGTAGTGATAGTAGGCACCAGGTTGAGGAGACCCTCGAGAGGTGGAGATATGCTTTAGAGAGGAGAGGAATGAAGGTCAGTAGGGCTAAAACAGAGTATATGTGTGTAAATGAGAGGGAGGGTAGAGGAATGATGATGCAGGGAGTAGAGTTGGTAAAGGTGGATGAGTTACTTGGGATCAACAGTTCAGAGTAATGGTGAGTGTGGAAGAGAGGTGAAGAAGAGAGTACAGGCAGGGTGGAATGGGTGTGAGACCAGCTATGTTATATGGGTTGGAGATGGTGGCATTGACAAAAAGGCAGGAGTCAGAGCTGGATGTGGCAGAGTTAAAGATGTTAAGATTTGCACTGGGTGTGACTAGGATGGACAGGATTAGGGGTCAGTATATTAGAGGGTCAGCTCAGGTTGGACAGTTTGGAGACAAAGCAAGAGAGGCGAGATTGTGTTGGTTTGGACATGTGCTGAGGAGGGATGCTGGATATATTGGGAAAAGGATGTTAATGATGGAGCTGCCAGGTAAGAGGAAAAAAGGAAGGCCTAAGATAAGGTTTATGGATGTGATGAGAGAGGACATGCAGGAGGTTGTTTTGAAAGAGCATGATGCAGAGGACAGGAAGAAATGGAAACAGATGTTCCGCTGTGGCGACCCCTAATGGGAACAGCCAAAAGAAGATGATGATACACTGTTGCAGTCTCCTTTCCCTCCCTCCATCCCCCTTATTCTGCTTACAGTAACAGCTTTCTTCCTTGTCCTCCCCTGCCAGAGGACCCTATGCAGGAGGACCCTTCAGACACCATTTCCTCTTATTTTACCCCTCACTTAAGGGTCACCTATGGGGCTCCTATCTTCTAGGGGCAAAAAAAATTGTCTTGGCGCCAGCTGGCTCTCTTTATACCCAAATGTACCAACGTCAGGATAGAGCGTCTGTCAGCCTTAGGAGGAGGGAATTTTTTACTCTGGTATTCAGGCTAGCCAAGGGCTTCCGAAGCAGGAAATTCCATAAGTCAGGACTGAAACAGCAAATACACTCGAACATCTACATTTATGATAAGTGTACATAACTGTGCTTTTCTACATTACCTTTCATTGTCTCTTTGTATTGACACAAAGAAATCTTCCCAGCATACCATCTCTGCAGAGAAGGGCAGCAGCCCATTAGATTGCAAGACTGCTAGAAAAACGAGTCATCCAGAAGGTCCCACCTCACCAGCAAGGGTCCAGAGTCTACTCAAGATTCCTTTGTTCCAAAGAAAATTGGGTACCTCAGGCCCATTCTGGACCTCAGTCATTTAAACCAGTTCATGGAACAGGCAGCCTTCAGATTGTCATGGTTCAGTCCATATTACCTCTTTCGAAGCAGGATGACTGCATGTGCTCTTGAATTGCTTAGATAGGGGTGGAACTGGTCCACAGATACCTTCAGGAAACCTACTACAACTTTAAAATTGTGAGACAAGATGGTTTCTTCATGTATGGTTGGGAGACTGAACGTGCTGCCCTTTGGACTCACCACAGCAACCCCCCCATGGTTTACATTAAGTGCATGGCAGTGGTAGCAGTACATCTTAGGCTGCAAGGGTTCTGGATGCTCCCTTACACAGACAACTGATTCATAACTGCTTCCACAAGGGATCTGTTAATCCAAGTCAGGGACTCCTTGCTCCAGTTGTGTTCAAACCTAAGGAGCACAATCGGTCTAGAAAAGACAGAGTCCAGCCCATTCTATAGAGTTTGTGGGATGCCACCTGGGCACTACCTCACAGATGGCCAAACTTCCACTCTCAGTGTTACCAATCTGTGACAACCCTCACAGGTCTATCTTAGTAAAGTCCTGCAGCAAGATCCTTCCTACATTTATTGGGTTCTACAGAAGCTTCAATCACCCTCCTCCCTCATGCTAGATTCTACATGAGGGTGTTACAATGAACTTTCTCAGTCCTGTGGTCCATTCTTCATCACCCCATTCCTGTCAAACTCACATGGATTTGTAGACAACAAATTCAGTGTATTGGCTAAACTCTCCTCTGGTTTCCTTGGGTCATTCTTTCATTCTCCCTCCCCCAGGAGTCATTGTACATGATCTTTAAGGCCAGTTTTCACATCAGTGTACTAATGATGAAGGCAATCCCCCTATCACTGCAGACATTTGGGCCTCCCTCCCTATAGACTTTATTGCTATCAAGACAGGCATATCAATAGTCTGGTACAGCAACAAAACGGAATAAACCCACTCGTATCCATTGTGCCAGGAAGCTATTCATGTTTGGCAGTGTCTTCCCAGCACTTTCAGATTCCAAAGCATATCCCAAGGAAGTCCAGTATACTAGTGGACAAGATGAGCAGATTGATCCTTCTGCCCCACAAGTGATCCCTCAGTCAGATAGTGGTTCCTATGATCTTCACCCAGTGGGGCCAGCTTTACTGCAACCTGTATGCAACCCGTGATACCAAATGTAACAGCCTCTTTGCCCTGGTCCCCCAAGAGAAGCAGTCCCCAAGGGACACTTTGGTATACAGTTAGTTTCCCCTGGGTCTTCTTTATGTTTATCCCCCAACCCTACTTTTAACCATATCTCTCTAGAAAGATGCCTGATTCAAGGTGAAGTGATTCTCATTGCTGCTTTCTGGCCCCAACAGATATGGTCCCCCTTCCTGTGGCATCGTCTTGTGTCCCCAGTGGATCCCCATCTGACAAACTTCACTTCACATCAAATCCTTGGTTTCTCCATTTGAAATGATGGCCAGAAATTCCAGGCTGTCCTCCGGTGTCATTCACTTCTTGTCCTCATATCAGAAGCCTTCTACCAGGAAAGTCTAAAGGAGCAATTGGAAAAGATTCTCTATCTGAGCATCAGCCAAAGGTTTAGACCCCTTTTCTGCGCTCTTACCATCTGTTCAGGACTTTCTTTTAGGCCTTGGAACTAGATCCTCCATGATTAAAGTCCAGCTGGCAGCCATTTCAGATCTTCATATAGGTGAAGAGTGGCCCCTATTGCATCAGTTAAACTTTCTAAGTTTTTTTTTTCTGAGACCTCCTTCTCCCTTTGAAGGATCCTGTACCTCCTTGAGATGTTACCATATTACTTCAGGCCTTGACAAAGCCCCTATTTGAACCGGCGTCTACAACTGATCTGAAAATGTTCTCATGGAATACTCCATTATTGATGGCTATTACTTCAACAAGGAGGTTTTCAGAATTGCAGACCTTGTCTTGTAAGCCATCACATTTGACCTTTCACAAAGACAGGGTGTCTCTTCAAACAGCCTCTAATGTCCTTCTCATGATTTCCTCATAATCTTCCTAGAATCAGGCTATTCATCTTGCTGTGTTTTCTTTTTTCCAAATTTCTCAAGCAAAGGTGAATATCGTCTACATTTTTTGGATATTCATTGACTGGTACATTTCTATTTGTGTCAAACAAAAGACATCAGGAAATCTAACCATCTTTTTATCTGCTTTTTTTTCTTGAATAGACTGGGAATCATTGTTTCCAGGGTCACCGTGTCCAGGTGGTTGTCTGTGTGTCACTTTTGTCTTTAGAGCCAAGGGACTTCTGCTGCCTAACACACTGATTCACATCCTACAAGAGCAATAGGAACCTCTGCAGCCTTCTCTGGAGTATCTATTGATGAAGTTTATGCTACAGCTACTTGAATGACAGTTCACATTTTTGTTTCCAGTTATAAGCTGAAGCTACAGTCTAGGTCTAGGGCTTCATTTAGCTACATCATTCTCCAAAACAACCTTCCATAAGGCCTCCCCAGGGACTCTAGTAGCCCAGTACTCTGTCCTGTAAGTTGAGACAGACAAAAAAATAAATAAAAACATCCAGTACAAAAGTGAATATCATAACACTAGAGCCACGTTGTCGTCTTCTGCCCATCTCAACCTTCCCACCCACCATTCCCCGTCCAAATTGTTACCTTTTTTTAGGATTCTGGTTGACCACACTGGGTCTCTCTGGAGCCTTGTTATATTTAAAGTCTTAGACTGTAGATTTGGTGTCATTCACTGTTGTTCCTTCTTGTAAGGCGAATATTTTGGGTACTCCATATAGGAGGGCAAATTCTATCTGAGAAACTTTGAGGGAAGTGGGGAATTATGGGAGGGAAATGAGCCTGAGTCTTGGAGTCAAGTGTGAAAATTTGCCAACGTCGGATCCAGTCAGATCTGACATACCCAGAAATTGAGATGGATGGAAGAAAACACAGCTGTAGCGTTATGGTAAGTGCATAACATTTGTTATATCCACCATAATAAGGTAGTTGCACGCAGGGATGAGACTCACTCTACCAGGGCCTTGGCTTCTTTTGTGGCTTTTTGGAAAAGGTTTTATTCCTGAAATATTCCAGAAGCAGCAGCTTTGTCCTCTGCACATACCTTTACAAAGCACTATAAACTAGACTTTTTCTCCGGGTCTAGGGCAGGCTTTGCTAGGACCATTCTCCAGGGGCTTCTGGGCCCTCATCCTTCTTCCTCCCAGTTAGTTTAAGCTATGGTAGTCTACCACAACATTGACCAAATGAACGCAGTTGCTGTGTAAGTAAAGCATACCATAACAGCAGATGTTTGAATGATCACTGTGGCAGTAGCCACTCCCTCCATCCCACTTATTTTTGTATGCTTTAGTAGCCATGGTGAGGACGTAAGATCCTATTCATCCAGTCAGTCCAATCTGACATACAATCTGGCAAATTCAGTGCTCCAGCCTCAAGCCCTTCAAAATCTTCTCTCCCCATCTTGCCCTGGTCTCCCCAACTAACTCAGATCTCATTTGTTGCCTTTCTGAGTTGCAGCAAGATCTGGGCAAATGAGTGCGCCACCTCTTATTTCTGCCTTTTTGGGGATTTCAGATTGCATTTTTGTAGCACTAAGTGCTAGTAATTGGTATTATTAACTATCCTCTCCTTTATATCTTTATTGTAAGAAAGACTAATTGTATAGCCCTTCATCTTGTTGTCACCATCTTCCTTCCCTCCTTTATTCCTTGGTAGTTAGTTATTTGTTAGTGTTCTTAGGATTATTCTTTAAAAGTTGATTACTTCTCTTTTTAGTTTACTCCAGTAGCTATTTTTGTTGATAAATATATTTATATATAGCAAGTATTACTTTGCTTATTAAGTGGATAGTAGTTTTAAGTGTATTTATTCATCTCCGTTTGAACATTTGTTGTGTTTGTAGATGCATTGTTTGGAGAAATCCACTAGTTTTAAGAATTATGCTAAATGTGGACATTTTCCCCTCCAGATCTGCATGATTTTTGTGTTGAATGTCTGGGGGCTTCTCATCTCGGTGCATACTGTGATATTTGTGTTGCCTTTGGTCTCAGGGCACTAGTGGACTAGAGAAAAAGCTGATAAGGAGCGTCTTCTGTAGATCCAGAAACTGGAAACTAAGAAAGCTGGGGGATAAGCCCTCCAAGTCCAAGGACTCATCTGAAAAATGACAGAGTGATTCATCGGTTCTGTTGTCGACTCCTAAGGCTCCAAGGATTGAATGCTGCATGTGCACTTAGTTACACTCTTGCTCCTCCTCTGAATCCAGAAGTAAGAGTTCCAGCTACCATACATAACTCATGAAACAGGAACATCCCTCTTTGAAACCTTCTTCAGGCATTTTTACAAAATCCATCAGATCCTACAGAAGTACCTCAAAAGCTGTTCTAAATCACCTTTTGCAGAAGTTCCTGAGGATTCAGATTGAGATGAGGAACACTGCAACTCCATTAACTCCAGAGTCGGTTGGATCCATTCACTTCACCCCTATCTAGGCACCCCAACCAGTCACACCTTTGGCTCTGGTCCTTTCAGAACCATATTGTCACATGAATCCTGTAGCTCAAGAGCCCTTGATACAAATTTTATCAGCTCCTGTATTTTTGGATCTGACTCACCAGTTCCAACCGTGACTGATCAAATGCTTGACTCTTAGGGCTGAGGATTCAGGTGGGCACCTCTGTTGGTTGCTTTTAAGATATCTGCCTTCAATACTCATGATCCGATCCTTTCGATGTTGGCCCCACTGGCAGAACCGCAGATCCCTCCCGCTCCCTTATCTCTCTCCTCAGTGGGGAAGTTGTATCTAACTATGGAAGTAGTGTCTTCAGATCCAGTAGAGGTTGGTACGGCCTTCCAAGTGCTGGGGAGGATCATTGCTTCACCCCACAAGGTGGTTCCACATGCGCCAGCTGCAGTTCCTCTCCTTGACCCTCCTACCATGTTAACTTACCAACTCAGAAAATGGAGAGGGATCCCCACTGCCCCCTCCTAAGGATGCTTCCTTTGATATCCAGGAACTCATGCACCAGAGGGAATCCTGGCCTACTGAACGTCCCTTTCAGGATGAAGCAGTATTGTTTGAGGCATACAGAATGGCCCCTTCTATGTCCTGAATGGTCCCTCCTGCAAACAAGTTAATAGAGTTCTCAGAACTGCTGACTATGAGTCGCAGAAGCCCACAAAAGGAACTTGTTCCACCAAGGAGTTTAATTAAACTTAAAAACAATGAAGTAAGCGCTTTCGACTTATTTCAATGAATAAGTCTTCTTCAGACAACCACATTATATCACATCCTGCTTTAAATACATTCAGTAAATGGTCACATGCTCAACCACATTAAAGCTAAAGCATCAGATGTTATAAAAATCCTAAATTTCGTGCTAATAACAATGTGATATATCTAAACAACCCACTGCATGATAGAAAATAAAGAAATATAATTCATAAGTGCATTGTTAAAATATACACTATTAAAACATCCAAATGATATTCAGCTAGAATCACTGAAATATTAAAATATTGAAATGTTGAAATGTGGAAAGACATAACAAACAGCAACCAGAAAAACCTGATAAAATGCTAGAAAATTTATTGGCTAAAATAAACATTGGCTAAAATATACACCAGTAATAGTTTTTCTTATGAATGAATTGTAAATTAAATTATGAGTTATATACATTAGTTATATACTATCTAAAAAAAAAGTATAAAAAGTAAAAAAATGTAAAAATAGTCTTAACAAAACTCATTCAGTGTATTAAAAAAAAGGACCTAAAATTCTATAACACATATCGTTCAGGCCCGGAGGACAATAGGCATTAAATCTTAATTGCCACAAAAGTTCCTGAAGTTCTAACAGTGTAGAGAAAGGTCCCCCTCTTATGTTAAAAATCAGTCTGATCAATAACCTGAAAACTAAAATTATGGTCAGGAAAATCATGGACATGTACCAAAATATGGTGAATAAATAAACGAACTGAAAACTACCAGAAGTACTAAGCGCTTTCACCCTATTGTCATACCGGCATCTTCAGAGTACTATCACTTAGTCTGTTAATGACAAAAAAAGAATCTTGTAAAAGAACAGATGGTTAGGCTATCTCGCATTATTAGTGATGACAACAAATTTATTCTTGAATTGGAAATACTTATTAATATGTTTTTAGACAGGGGCTATCCACGAAACCTTTTACACGAAATTAGGGAAGAAGTTAAGATGAAAAGGAATACTGTATATAAACCTATTATAAAATTTGGACTGGATACTCTATCCACAGGAATGATGGCCATTAACAAAAGACACTTTTATTATACCTTACAATGAAAATTCAGATACTGTAGTTAAAATATTAAATGACACTTGGATTAGTGTCTTTTCAAACAAAGATGAATTTAGTGAAATAATAGGCAATTTTCCCAAGATCACCTATAGTCGGGGCATTAACTTAAAAGAATGTATGGAAAATAACAACAAGGGTCAGGTATACAGCATGTCAAAAATGAGCAAATGTGGCTTTTGTAAAAGTTGTAAATATGTGAATGATGGACCATATGTTATGGTGCAAGGTTATGGAAAATCAGTTAAATGTCCCGGCTACTGTAATTGCAATACAAAAATGGTGGTCTATTTAGCTACTTGTACATCATGTCCTGCATATTATGTAGGTAAAACTACTAGGAAACTCAAGGAACGTATAATGGAGCACAATAGAGACATTAGGAACAAGAAAATGGTAAATTCATTATACGTACACAGTATTAAATGTAAGAATTGTAAAAGATTCATATTTTTTGTGATAGATAGGACCCCAAAATTTGGAGATAAAGGAGGTGATTACAACAATTTGTTAGAAGCTAAGGAATGTCTATGGCAGTTAAGATTAAACGCCAATTGTACACCAGGCATTAATGGACACATCTCTATTTCAAGCATTTTGAAACAAAAGTCTTACTGTATCTGAGTATATTTCGTTGTTGTTTGTTGTCTTTTTAAAATATATTGTGTGTTTTTATGGCATACATATTTTATATATTTGCATTTTAACATTATTCTATATTTATGTGTGTTTTTCTTATAGAATTGGTTGCTATATGTACAACAGGAAATGGCAAGCCAGCTTGTATTAATAAGTTTTTTTATATTCTGGCAGCTATAGTTGTTACGATATGTCAGGTTTCAACAAATAAGTAGATTTAGTTTTTTATTATTACATTTTTATTCAGTTTTAATACAATGTAGTTAAATGTATTTTTTATAACTGAAATATTTAATTGTGTACTTGATTTTCAATTAAGGGCGTTGTGCAATTAGGAGAGAATTTATTTAACAGTCATTAACAGACTAAGTGATAGTACTCTGAAGATGCCCGTATGACAATAGGGTGAAAGCGCTTAGTACTTCTGGTAGTTTTCAGTTTGTTTATTTATTCACCATATTTTGGTGCATTGTGATATTAATAAACCTTGTTTCGTGTGGCAACCTGTGAGCCTTCGTTCTGTTTTACTAGTTTTGAGGCTCTCTAAAATCATGGACATGTTTTGCCAGGGCGTTCTCGACCTTAGATTTTTTGATACTGTACATATGTTCATAAACTCTGTCCTTGAGTCTACGATCTGTCTTACCAATGTAGAAACAAGGACAGAGTCTACAAGAAGCCAAATAAACTATGCCCTTGGAGAGGCAATTGAATCTCTTAGTGGCAACATGTTTCCTACCCGTAATGGAAAATGACTTGCCCACCTCCATGTATCTACAATAGGGGCAATTGGTTTCTGTTGTTGTCCCGAACATAATTTTAGTTTTTGAGTTATTGATCAGATTGATTTTAACATAAGAGGTGGACCTTTCTCTACACTGTTAGAACTTCAGGAACTTTTCTGGCAATTAAGATTTAATGCCGATTGTCCACCGGGCCTGAACGATATGTGTTCTTTGGCCTGCGTATTGAAACTCGGAAGTATCCAAAGATAGAATTTTAGGTCCTTTTTTAAATACATTGAATGAGTTTTGTTAAGAATATTTTTACATTTTTTACTTTTCATACTTTTTATATTTTTTAGATAGCATATAACTAATGTGAATAATAACTTGTTGTTGTTTGTCTTTCGGCTTTTCCCGGTAAGGGGTCACCACAGCGGAATGGAATTTTTACGAAACGCCGAGGTGCCAGCTCGACGCCTAACCTTCAACTAAGGCACGCCCATTTACGCACGCATGTCTTTCGAATGCTACCCAACCGCGGGGAGGACATGCAGACTCCACACAGAAGGAACTCCCAAGCCAAGCCGAGAATCGAACGGTAGAACCTCTTACTGTGAGGTAACAATGCTACCGCCGTACCACCGAATTCACAATTCATAAGTAAAAATATTGCTGATGTATATTTTAGCCAATGTATATTTTAGCCAATGAATTTTCTAGCATTCTATCAGGTTTTTGTGGTTGCTGTTTATTAGGTCTTTCCACATTTCAACATTTCAATATTTTAATATTTCAGTGCTTCTAGCTGAATATCATTTGGATGTTTTAATAGTGTATGTTTTAACAATGCATTTATGAATTATATTTATTTTCTATCATGCAGTGGGTTGTTTAGATATATCACATTGTTATTAGCATGAATTTTAGGATTTTTATATTTTTATAACATTTGATGCTTTAGCTTTAATGTGGTTGAGCATGTGACCATTTACTGAATGTATTTAAAGCAGGATGTGATATAATGTGGTTGTCTAAAGAAGACTTATTCATTGAAATAAGTCAAAAGCGCTTACTTCATTGTTTTTAAGTTTAATTAAACTCCTTGGTGGAACAAGTTCCATTCATGGGCTTCTGTGACTCATAGCCAGCAGTTCTGAGTGTTCGATTTGGTTTGTGTTCTTTTTCAGCAGTTTAAGTTAATAGAGTTGGCAGTGAGGAATGTGGCTGCTGTGAATCAGTCCCAAGAAAGCTGGACGGACACACTGTTTCATCGACCCAAAGACAAGCCATTTTGGTCCAAAACTCTGCCTGTATAAGCTATATCTCTGGCAGTGGTTATACTGGAGAAGTGGACATATGCTTCTGACTTTACTATTTGGGCTGTAAACTGCGCTGCTCATATAAAGAGATTCCAGAGGGCTCTCACTCAGCAAGCATTATCCATTCTGAAGAATCTAATTTCTCTGGAGTCACAGAAGAAACTTCATACCACTCTGTTGACCATGTCCAACATTACCAGCCTCTCCATGTGCCTGCTGCACAATGTGTCAGATTGAGCAGCAAGAGCAACCAGATTAAGCATCAATGTGCAGCACCAGGCTTAGTTGAGTTTATGCAATTTCACAGACAACTTTAATGTGTCCTTCACCAATGTTCCATTTGAAAGTACTACCCTTTTTGACTCTTAAGGTGAAAGAAAGGATGCAGAAGAGTGAGTTGGACGACAAGAAACGCTGAGGTGGAAGTGAAATTCAAAACCCTTCAGCTCCCATTTAACAGAAACCAAAAACGGCCTCAATCTCTCTAGTTTTGAAAGTTCAGACATCAGTATCACTCTTCTTGTGATACAAGTGGCCAAAGCAGAGTTGGCCACTTCAACAGATGCAAGCGCAGGGGTCAAGGTGGTCTGCAGAACCAGGGGATTTGCAGGCCCTTTGCTGGCAGATATCCCCAGAATCCCTGAAAGTCTGCCTAATTGCTCCACTCTGGAGGTATGTGGGGGATATGCATATCCATGATAGCTCTCGTGGTTCACCATCACATGAGACAAGTGGATAAGAAGGATAGTATCTGTAGGTTATCGCATTCTGTTTTTGGAAGTCCCTCCCCCCTTCCATTGATAGATGTCACACCCAGTCAGTCAAAGGCTGCAATGCAAGAGCTCTTTTTTCTTCTACAAAGAAAAGAATAGCCATCCATGAGGTCCCACCAGACCAGCTCGGGTCAGCATTTTACTCAAGATTCTTTTTGGTTCCAAGTAAATCAAAGAACCTCTGGCCTATTTTGGACCTAAGCCTCCTAAACGTTTACAATGAAAAGACCCATATTTGAATGATCTTGGTGCAATCAGTTCTTCCATGCCTCTGAAGAAGGAATGGACATGCTCTATAGATCTCCTGGATGTATACCTTCACATAAAAGTAGTGGAGGAGTCCAGGAGATTTTTTACACTGCATACATGTGAGCCAGTCATTGCCAATTCAGAGCCTTGCCTTTCACTCTCACATCAGTTCCCAAGGTGTTAACATGCATGATAGTAGTGGCAGCCCATGTACAACTCCTGGGATTCAAAATATTCCCTTATGATGCCTGGATGACTGACTGCTGGCAACATCTTCAAAGAAGTCTCTTCTACAAGCCAGGTATTAACTTTTTCAACTGTGTGCTTCTCAGGTAATATTCATCAGTATAGGAAATCCAACCTCATTCCCACTCAATGTCTAGTCTTTCTGGGACACTAGTTAGACATGACTATATCCCTGATTTCTCTTTCCCTGGACAGAATGTTATCCTTAAACTGCAGTACAGAATCCTCTGGAGTCCATTCACCCTCCAGCGAGATTGGTTTTGAGGATAACATGGTGTCATCAGTATTATGGTGCAGTTTACTCGGTTCCACATGAGGATTCTGCAATGGCTGCTTCAGTCACCATGGTCTCAAAAGTTCAGTCTTCTTTCTTACCTTACTATGTTAATTTAGTCATGCAGGGCACATCTGCTGTGGTAGCCATTCTGTGGTAGTGACTACAGGCAGGCTGTTCCAGATCTCCTCCCAAGCAGCAACTCTGACTGTGGATGCAGCCTCCCTCAGATGTGGTATTGCAAAAAAAGAATGGTCCAAAGTTTTTGGTCAGATTCCAAGGCTTGACTTCACGTAAATCCTCAGATGATGAGGGTAGTTTTCCTTGTGTAGCAGGGACTACGAGATTGTCCTCCTCTGGGTGTATAAAAATACAGACAGACAATATGAGAGTCGGATACATGAACAAGCAGGGGGGAGGACCCAGATCTTTCTCCAGTCTGTCCTGAGGCCATAAGAATGTGGCAGTGGTGATAGCCTGTCACCACTGTCTAACCTCAACAGATATCCTGAGCAATTCTGGTAAACAAGCTCTGCAGGAATCTCCTGTTGTCTTAAGAGCAGTCCCTGGATCCAGCAATCGCCAAGAAGATATTCAGTTCCTTAAGACCCGCTGCTGCAACCTATTTGAGAACCACCCCAACCCCCCACCCCCCAGAAAACAAAATGTAGCAGTTACTTCACCATTCACCCTCATCTGGTACAGACCTCCAAGGACTTTGTCTCATTGCTGGCCCCAAGTGTATGTTTACGCCTATCCCTCTGTTATGCTTATGGCCAAGTTCATACAGAAAGCAATATGGTTACAAAGCCATTGTTATCCTCATAGCCCCATTTTGGCCCAGACAGGTTTGTGTCCCCCTCCTCAAACCATACTTTAAGGATCCCCCTTTGTTCCTTAATCTTCTGTTGGATCTTATCACTCACCCCTCCAGGGAGCCTAACCCAGGCATTCCCAACTTGAAGTTTACCATTTGTTTTTTCCAGTTTCTTTGATGGCAAGGAACACACATTTTCCTGCAGGTGTTGTCCACATCCTCACAGCTTCTCAGAAGTCATCTACTCATAGAATCTTTCACAGTAAGTGGAAAAGGTTTGCCTTATGAGCTGAATCACAAAACTTAGAGCCCTTTTCAGCTGCTGTTGGGGATGTTCTCTGTTTTTTGTCCTACCTGTTTTTCCCTGGTTCTAGCTTCTCTACTTTAAAGTTGCAACTAGCTGCTGCTTTGTCCTTTCATATTGGCTTCCAGGATTCTTCTTTGGCTATTGCAGACTATATAAAACCTTTCTTAAAGGCACCTTCCTGTTATGACTGCCTGTCAAGGATTCTGCACCACCATGGAATTTGAATTTCATTTTCGTAGCCTTGCCCAAAGCTCCACTCAAACAAGGAGCATCTGCAGAGTTAAAACTCCTGTCCTGGAAATCATCATTCAAGTAGCTATCACTTTGGCTAGGAGGATTTCTGAACTTCACACCCTATCTTCTGTTTATTCCTACATTGTGTTTCGCAAGGACCAAGTTACCTTGAGGACCACTCCCTCCTTTGTTCCAAAAGTGACTTCTGGGACCACTCTTTCACAACCCATCCAGCTTCCTGTGTTTTTCCCTACCTACCAAAATAAAGGGGGAAATCTCTCTTTATACACTGGATCTGCATAGGTAGCTCCATTTTTACCTCCATAGAACAGCATCCTTTACAAAGATGAGCAGCTGTCTGTCCTTTGACCAGAACAAGCTGAGTAAGAAAGCATCTAAGGTTTTCTAACTGTATTTCCTTCATCTACACTCTCCATAACAGATCCTTACCCTCCAAGCCCAAGGCTCATTTTACTAGAGCTATGATGGCTTCAGCAGCTTTTTTCAAAACTCTTTCTTGTCAATCAGTCTTCTTCTCACACGTTCATTAAACACTATAAGTTAAACTGCATTCCCAGAGCCAGAGCTTCCTTTGGAGCTCCCATCCCGTAACAGTCTCCTGTTATAAGGCCATCCAGGATTTACACAGCTGGGAATTCCAATCCATATGTTGGATCAAACAGACTGGATAAATAAGATGCAAAAGTTATGTACTTAGCAGCCTTAATGGTAGAGCCTTTCATCCCTGTAGATCCGATAAAACAGCCTTACCCTCCTTCCGCCTGCTGGTCTGTAGCACCTGAAGAATCTTTCTTCCTGGATCAAAGGCAGTGCAGACTCGATCTGAGTTTGTTGGGAGAAGTAGGGCATGCCTGAAAGGGAAGATTTTGAAGGGCACTGAATTTGCTGGATTGGAACTGAGCAGTGCCTTGGGGACCCATTTGTTGTATCAAACTGACTGGGATGAAAGGATCTTTTGTTATGGTAAGTACATAACTTTCTTTTTCTTAACATTGCCCTTTTCAGGGCTCTAGCTTCCCCCCAAGTAAGGATGAAAGGTTTGAAGGGCATGGAGCCCAAACCGCTGTTTCTTTTCAGCTCAGGCTGAGCTGGTTAATGATTGGATTTGTGGAAGGTATACTTAAGCTTTGGAAGCTGGCTGTTATGTCCTTAAGCTTTGGAAGCTGGCAATCTGTTATATCCTTAGCAGGATGTAACCCATATAGCTAAGGTTTCTGCAACTGTGATCATTCAAATGTCTATTTTTATGATAAGTTTTACTTGTACAACTAAGATTTCTAGCCCTTCATAGGGACATTTTGTTACAAAACTTGCAGTTATCATAAAAAAAAATGTCAGTGCAGATATTTATGTCATGGCTACTTGGCTGACAGTTCAGATCTGTACAAATCATTAATGCCTGACCCATGATTCCAGGAATTGGCCCCTTTTTGGACATCAATATTTCAGGATGCTGCTACCTTGACCCCTTGACTTTCATCCTTTTTTCTGTCATCAGTTCATAAAGAGATTTAATTTTACTGCTTGCAATTCTTCTGTACAGTTACAGTGCAGATGGATTTCTCTGTCAGGTGTTACATATGTGTACTCACCATATTACTTGATATATGGGGATGTTATTAATATTAGTCGCTTATTGTCTTTGTGTTCCACTTTTCTTTCCTTTGGTGGTCTCTCCAGCTTCCTACTGTAGGTTGGTTTTCTTTGATTGACAAGTATATCTTTTTGTGTGCTTTGTTTTCATTTACACTCTGCTAACTTAGTGGATGGGAAAGGGAAAAAATGCCAGGTGAGATATTCCAGAGGAAATGCAGTATTTGCTCACTACAGGAGGCTTTTGTCAGATCAGCTGATATGTTGGGCCCTGAGGGAAGGTTACCATTCCTTGTTTAGTCTATAGACAGATCTAGAATATTGCTTCTATTGCATTACTTTTGCTTATTGGCAAAATCTTACCACACTGATGCTTGCTTTGTTGCAAGTGTTCTTATATTGTTAGGTTGTGTAGTTGAAAGAAGGAAACGTTTATTGTTTTTTGTCAAATTTTCCTTTTCTCTAGTTTATAAGTTTGTGCAACCTCAGTTGTAGTGTGTGTGTGTGTGTGTGTGTGTGTGTGTGTGTGTGTGTGTATATATATATATATATATATATATATATATATATATATATATATATATATATATATATATATATATATATATACGTATGTATGTATAGGACGGCGCAGTGGTGATGCAGCAATAGCGTTGTCGCCTCACACCTAGAGGTTCTCTGGTTCGATTCTCTGCTCTGTGCAGAGTCTGCATGTCCTCCCTGCATTCTTGTTGGTTTCCTCCAGGTGCTCCGGTTTCCTCCCACATTACAAAGACATGCGTTTATACGTTTCTCCCCAAGCCTCTGCCGAAAATTTACTCGTTCCAAGTCGGACTTTCCCGGTTAACAAATGTTATATAAATAAATATATATATATAGTAAACTCTCAGTTAACCGGCACCCATGGGGATTGGTAGATGCTGGATAACTCTAGTTTCTGGTTGTTTGAAAGTTACTATTAAAAATAGGTCTGACTAATACTGTACCATATACTATTTGATTGGTTTGACTTGTTCTTAGGCTGGGGAGAGAGGGAATTTATTCCTATCTTCCTTTTTCAAACTGTAAAAGTCTAAAAATGTAAGGTATGTTTTTGCGGGGAGAGAGAGAATGTGCAGCACATGAAAATTGTACTGTATTTCTTCGATATTTTTTGAAAGTTGCTTGAGTTCCAGTTAACTGAAAGTTTACTGTATATGTGTGTATCTGCGTGTATATGTAGATGCATACATATATATATATGTGTGTGTGTGTATGCGTGTATATATATCAGGTCCACGTCACATGACTGAAACGAAAAATGCTGAATTTCATTTGACTGAGACCACAATACCTAATTTTCAAAATACTGAAAACTCATTTGACTGAATCTCATTACATTGAAAGCTTACAATGCAGAATTTCAAAATGCTGAATTTTAAGCTATACATGTGATGTGTTTCCCTTCACCTGTGACTTGCTTCTGATAAAAACACATTACTGTAACTTAAAGTGCCAATTGTCATAATACCGATAGTAGCATAGAAAGTAGTGTTTATAAATATGGGTATGCCTGTTTACATTTTTATGGGAAGTATCTAAAGTAATATGGTGGATGTTTTGTGTGCTCGTGGCAGTGTGCACAGTACTGCAAGGCAAGTAAAAGGTATATGCCCTTTTCTCCACTGTAGTGCGATCCTGGCGTTAGTATATATATAGTTGGAGAGTGGGGGGGGGTGTAGCCCCCCCCCCCCACACACACACACACACACACATAATTTGGTTTTATATTGTCCAGTTTCTGTTAAGAGGGTAAGTAAGTAGTTTTTAAGTTTTGGAAAGAGTTAGTCACTGGTGTTGTAATTGTGCATGTCTATGACTTAAAATTCAGTATTTTGAAATTCAGGATTGTAAGCTTTTAGTATAATGAGATTCAGTCAAATGAGTTTTCACTATTTTGAAAATTAGGTATTGTGGTCTCAGTCAAATGAAAATCAGCATTTTGAGTTTCAGTCGTGAAGTGGACCCACATACATCCACACACACACGCACATAGAGACTGAGACACTTGCTTGGGAACACTTTTTTGGTAAACTGGCGCTCAGTTTACAGCAGGAGACTGAGAATCAACCCCCGTACTACAGTATGAATTTTGTTGGTGGGTCACAGGATCTATGTGCTAAACCGCAGAGAGTATGGAGTGTGATCAGTCTGTGCCTCACAATGATGCTGCATTTGAAAGACATTGTCTGCCAGTAGTACTCATTGTCTTCTAGTGCATATTATTAGGCATGCCAAGAGTAGCACAGTGTACAGTATTAGCAATGCTTTCGGTAGGGGAGTCCATGATTATGTTGGGAAGACCACAGGCAGGACAGCATACAGTGTTAGACATTTTAATTTATATATTTACCAAGTAAATGAGCTTGTCCTTAGACTGTTTTTAGCCATGATGTAGAAAGTAACAGCAAAGGTAGTTATTAGTACTTGGAATGCAGGTAGATATCATAGCACCTAGAGAAAGTTCTATGCAGTCCCCATAGAGTGACAAGAGAGCAGTCCTTGGACAGCTCCTTTTTTGGCATTTACTTCTCAGAAGTCAAGGCTAATGTCAGTGGTCTCTGTCTAACTAAATTTGCAGATGATTGCAAATTAGCTTTCATTGAATCTCATACTGACACAAATGTTCTCCAGGAGGAGCTGACACAGACAAACAACTGGTGTCAGAGCCATGGACTAAAACTTAATGCCAAGAAATGCATAATAGTATCCTTTGGGAAGGCATCCATCCCTGGTAACTATCATATTGACAACACACCCCTTAGAGATGACTCAGTAGTCAGAGACTTGGCGGCACACACAGATAGTAATCTAGCCTTTGACCATCACATGTATACAGTGGTGAGGAAGTCATTCTATGTTGCGCAACTTATAAACAAAGGTATGCCATCTAAGTTTAAAGAAGTCATTGTTCCACTGTATTCGGCATTCATCAGACCTATCATTGAGTACAATACCCCCTTTGGTATGTAGCTAACCAAGCATATCCAACAATTGGAATGTCCACAGAGGTTCATCACTAAAAGAATACAGGGCATAAGTAAAACGTCCTATGCACATTGCCTCAAGGCCCTATCCCTTTTGCTCAGGCATTTGAGGGGAGATCTATGCCTGGCATACAGGGCATTGTCAGACCCCACTGTGATGGACCTTCTTCATATCCACAAAACAAACAGCACCAAAATTATCCATTCTAAAGACATAAACCTTGCCTGTGATATAAATAGGACATGCTGGAGAGAATAGTTATGTATCTCAGAGACTACCCCATCTGTGGACAGGCTCCCCATCCATGTGAAGCAGAGTTCCTCCCTAACCCTGTTCAAGTGCAACTTGGACAATTGGATGGGAAACCAGAAATTCATCCCTGGTTTGGCACTTATGTCTCTAATGGACACAGGCAACCTGTAAATGGTTCATCTCCCAAGCCCATGCTGTCACTTATCAAGGGTATCAGAACTTGTCAGAGATTTAGATTGCATGACTAGGGTTAAAAAGGCCCTTGGGTCGTTGGTCTTGTAAGCACCTATGAACTATGGGCACTGGAGCTTTAAGGTTTGAACTTTAATTACTGTAACATCATGCTGCCAGTTGGTAATGTTCTGAGTACGCCCACCCACAATTTAGTTCATCTTTTCAAGGGTTACCTAGAAGCACTGTCTGGATAAGTGACTTGCTAATGAAGGTGGAAGGAGTCAAACCTTGTACTCTGAGTACAGGAAGCAGCTCATTAACAGTTTTGAACTTTGTTCCTTTCAGCTGACTGCCAGTATATATCTGCCACAGTGTTACAGATTTCATAGGTAAAGCATCCTTTGGCATGAGTGGGGCATCCCCAATTGTCACAGATGTCAAGGCTGGGGCATCCCATAGTGTCAGAGATACCTTGAGTGGGGACTACCATGATATTGGAGACTTCATGGTTAGAATACCCCACAGTTGTGGGTGTACAGTGAGATTGAGCCGTCCTTGATGAAGATTTGATGGGTATAATAGTATATGATGATGGCAATGGTTGTGCAGTCTGTGATGCTGGAGGTGCCATAGGTAAAATATCTCATGATGCTGGGGATGGGGCATCCCACGATGTTAGCAGTGCTGTGGATGGGGTATCCCACTATGTTGAGGATGTTCTGGATAGGGCATTCCATGATGTTTGTGCTGCTGTCATTTGGGCATTCCATAATGCAGAAAATGCTGTGAGTGGGGCATCACATGATGCTGAGGATGCTGTGGGTGGGGCATTCCATGATACTGGAGATGCCACAAGTGGAGCATCCATACCATGGTGGTGATGATGCTGTGGATTGGGCATGCCATGACACTGAAAGTGCCATAGGTGAAGCAATCCCACAATGTTGTACCAGTCATGGGTGGAGCATACAGTTATGATATAGATGCCATGAGTTGATTGAACCATGATGTAGGAAGTGCAGGAAGGTGAGCTATCCCATGATGTGGAAGATGATATGGTTAGGACATCCTGCATTGTTGTTCCAGATGCCAAAGTTGGGGCCATTACACAACGTTGAGGATGCCATAGTTAAGGCAATGAGCCATAAACATCACCCTCCATGACATTATTTCAGTTTTCTAGTAGTCGTAGTCCAGTGTATTGCGTCTTTTGAATACTGAATTATCTGAATTGGTTATCTGACTTTTAAATTGTTTGTCATCTGGCTGCCTACCACTTTGACTTCTGAGCTGTAAAGTGACACCTGCTAGAAATGTAAGTGCATTTCTGACTTCTGCCTTCTGTGGGGGAACCATTGCAGCCAACCAAATTAATACTGGCTTTACCATGCTCAGTCTGTATTGGCCAAGCAGTATCCATTTTGTTAATCATAACCAAGGCACAGATGTAAGTGTATAGTAACATTAAGCCTCTGCACAGCAGCAGGGCTCTTCCTGTATGCAGGAAACATTTGTGATGTTATGTAGTCCAATCTCGTCTACATTCTTACCCGTGGGTTCGGAGCCGAATGTCAGCTCCAGCTCAGCCATACTTTTTAGCTCAAAGTCTTTCTATTGGCTGGGCTAAGATGGTATCCCATGCTGCACTGCTCTCTATCCCCAGATCTCGTTTGCCGCTCATGTAACTTGGATGTGTTCTCGCTCTTGGCTGTGGCTAAGTACCCTTTTTCTTCTTATATCAGAAGTTTTTTGCAAAAAAACTATTTTAATAGCTATTGTGTGTGTTCTTGTCTGTATTGTGGAAAATTTGTGTTTTTTCTTGATTACATATTCTGTGGTATCCCACTAGCTGTTTCCAACGGGCTAGGCCCGTTTCAGTTAGAGGACCTAGTCTGTCCCCTTGCTTTCCCTGTGTGCAAAAGTTTTCCCGTGGAGTAAAACCATTTAAATTAAAGGAATTAGTCCTCCCCCCTTGTATTTGTGTCTGAGGATCGTTTGAATTACAGATCTTTGTGGTGTGCTGTCTGTTGTTTGGCTTGTTCCCTCGTTTGTAACTTTTTTGACCATTGGTCTATTTTTTCAGTGAGTTACTTGTTGTTGGTTAACTATGTCCAAAGATACTAAGGAGCATAAGCCCTCTGGCTTCAAGAAGTGCTCCAAATGCAGTTATAAAATGTCCATTACGGATGGACACTCGGTTTGTGTGTACTGTCTGGGAGCGATTCATCTCTAGGAATCGTGCAGTTTCTGTCATGCCTTTAGTCCGTGTGTTCTTCAGGAAAGGAAGAACAAATTGATTTTGAAGGGACTTCTGAAACCCTCCTTCGAGGAGGGTCTGGAGAGTGCTTCCAGCTCTAAGGCTAAATCTTCAAAAGCAAAAAAGCGATCTCCAGCTCCATCAGTCTCCTCGGAGCCACTGGAGAAAATAGCAAAGTCTTCATTGACATCCTCGGCTCCTTTGTCCTTGGGGCCGCAGGAAGTGTCAGTGGTTATGGAACTTGCTTCGGCTCCAATTTTCTTGGAGCCTGTTCGGAGCCGGTCACCTAGCATTAGGCCAGTATCCCCTCCTCGCAGGTCGCCTTCAGAGAGGAGGTCTCAATCTCCTTCCCTATCCTCCAAATCTTCCAGGACTTTATCAGATGTGGACATTGATAGAGTGTTGCAGAGACTTCTTCAGTCACCGGTACTGGCAAAATTGTTCTCGGCTCCGGAGCCGGTCCCTCAGTCTGCATCAATACTTCCTCCGAGCACATCTCAGCTTTCGGAGCCGGAGTGCTCGGCTCCGTGTGATGTCCCTAGGTCGGTTCTGACAGCCCCTCCTGGCTTATCGGTTCCGATGTCCGCTCCGACCCCGTCGGCGCTGTCCACGGGATTCAGGACTCAGGATTCTTTGGTTGGACCAGAGGGAGAGGCTTCGGGACACCTCTCGGCTCCTAGTCTCCCTCTCGGCGCTTTGGCGCGAGGAAGCCTGACTCCTGTCTCTGCTTCGGAGGCTGGTCGTTCTTCGGATCCAGGAGGACCAGCCTTCGAGGCCATGAGGAGCGCACTGGCCAGATAGTCAGCGGCATCATACTGGTCGGTCATTCTGTCCCCTACAACACCGGTGCAGGTCTCTGATTGCCATCTATCTCTGGACAGTGGAGCCCCAAGGCCTCAGGGTACCCCCACGAGTGGTCCCCATATTTCTTAGGGCCCCTCAGAGTTTTTGCCTGAGGAGCCACCCAGAAAGAAAACCTGTAAGAGGAAACCCATAGATTCCCAGGATGAGTCTCTCACATGAGGCACTGACCTTGAGGAATCGGAGGGGTCCCCTAAGTCATCCTCTGAGGATGTTTCTTTCTCTGACATCCTAGGAATTTTGAAGCAAAGAGGTGACTGGCCATCCAAAGCCCCCCTCCGAGGAGGAGTCTGTCTTCCTGAAGGCCTTTGGTGCTCAGCCCTCCGCCTCCTGGGTATCTCCACCCTTCGATGAACTTCTGGATTTGGTTTGTCCAAGGGTGTGGAAAACCCCTGACTCTGTGGAACCAGTCCCCAGGAGACCCAATAAATTTTTGTCTGCTCCTCCTGATAAGGAATTTCTGTCCAATGGAGTCCCTGTGGATGCCATGGTGGTGGCAGCTGCCACCCAGAAGGAATTAGCTGAGACTTCTTCCACCGTCCATCCCCCTAACAAGGAGTCTAGGACTATGGACCGGTACGGGAAGCGTACGTTTTCTTCAGAGACCTTTACCTTACGGTCACTGAATTACTTATCACACTTTACACGGCACAAGAGAGATCTCGTCAAGGAACTTGGAGATACTCTCACGGGTAACGTTTCTGAGGCAGTGGCCCAGAAGGTCAACGTTCAGATGTCTACCCTCAGTTTTGTTGCAAACTCCTCCATGAGGCTAATCTCCTACTCAGCCGAGGGACCGAGTAGGGCAGCAAGTTCAGGAGTTGCTCTTAGGAGACAGGCCTGGATGCACCTTTGTCATTTCGCGGAGGCCTTCATGTCTTCATTCACCGATGCCCCATTTGATGGTTCCTCTTTGTTCGGAACCAAGGTGAAATACATTCTCACTAGGTGCGAGCAGGAGGGAAAAACTATGTCTGCCATAGGAGTCCGTTTTTCCCTTCCCTCTAGGCCTTATCCCAAGGCCCAGAGGGGTGGCAAAATGTGGTTCAAAAAATCACAGAGGTTTTTTCCCGGTGCACAAGGTGAGTCCCCCTCCAGAGGCAGGGGAGGGGGTGATTATTCAGGAAGACGCCGCCCTAGGGGCAGTGGAGTCCCTTGCAACTCAGGAGATCGTGATTCCTTTCGTGGTTCTCTCTACTGCCTCTCCTGATGGGAGGCCCAACTATGCGTTTCCAGAGCCAGTCGGGGGTCGAATCTCATTATACCCAGAGGCCTAGCAAGATATCACCCAGGACCAATGGGTTCTACGAATAATTTCCGGAGGATATGTCATTCCCTTCTCGTCAAATCCCCCTCCAGTCAAAGGAATTACGTAGCTTCAGAAGTTTCAAAGCTGCTAGAAAAAGGAGCCATCCAACATGTCCCCTCAGACCATATCAGATTAGGGACTTACTCCAGATTCTTTTTGGTGCCGAAAAGGACAGGGGACCTGAAACCCTTTTTGGATCTGAAACACCCATGTGCAAAAGTCCAAGTTCCGAATGGTCACATTGCAGTCTATTCTCCCAATGTTGGGAAAAGATATGTGGATGTGCTCCCATCGACCTCAAGGATGCTTGCTACCACATAAAGATGGACAGGGCATCCAGAAGTCACCTACACTTCCGGCCGGGAGCCAGTCACTTTCAGTTTCGAGCCCTGCCCTTTGGTCTCACCACAGCCCCCAGGTTGTTTACCAAATGCATGGCAGTGCTGACTGCTCACTTGAGACGTCAGGGATTCCAAGTGTTTCCATATCTGGATGACTGGCTCCTTACTGCCACCACCAGGCATCTACTACTTCAGACTAGGGATGCTACTATCAACCTTTGTCAACAGTTGGGCATCACATTGAACTGGGAAAAATCTGTCTTGTTGCCCTCACAGTATGTCACTTTTATAGGCGCTGAATTAGACACCGTCCTCATGTGGGCGTTTCTACCACAGGAAAGAATCAGAGTCCTACAACAACAGGTTTACTCCTTACTCCCTCTGAGAAGAGTGAAGGCAAGATGGGTCCTCCAATTGTTGGGGACAATGGCTGCTACGATTATGTTAGTCCCTCTGGCAAGGTTACATATGAGGCCCCTTCAGTGGCTACTCTTCGCCCAGTGGTCTCTTCAACGTCTTCCACTTTCTCACCCTATTCTACTCAGAGACAGGTGCAAACAGGATCTCAGTAGGTGGCTTTGCACCGACAATCTCATTGCAGGAAAGCCCTTCGTTCCTGCATCCCCAATTACCACGGTGACCACGGATGCCTCCCAGATGGGGTGGGGGGGCATTATCTAGGCAGGACAGTCCAAGGCACGTGGCAAGAGCACGAGATGCATCTGCATATCAGTGTCCTGGAGATGAGAGCTGTGCTACTAGCGTTGCAAGCACTTCAGAGTTTTCTTCCTCTTGGAACTATTGCAATCCACTCAGACAATATGTCAGTGGTGTGAAATCTGAACAAGCAGGGAGGAACCAAGTCTTATCCCCTTTGCAGAGAGGCCATGCGAGTGTGGCAGTGGGCAGTGTCTTCCCAAAGTTTTCTGGTGGCAACGCACATTCCGGGGAAGTCCAATGTGATCACAGACAGGCTAAGCAGAGCTATTCTGATGCCTTATGAGTGGTCCCTGAACTGTCAAGTTGCGAAGATCTTCCGCAGGTGGGGTCAGCCTTGCTGCAACCTTTTTGCCAGCCCCCTCAATGCCAAATGCAGCAGTTACTTCACACTGATCCCCCCTCAGGGGGAGTCACCCAGGGACGATCTAGTCCATGACTGGCCCTCTGGTCTACTATATGCCTTCCCTCCGGTCCCCTTACTGTCAAAGGTTATTCAGAAAGCGCAATCCTTGGGAAGCAAAATGATTCTGATTGCCCCACACTGGCCTCGTCAAATTTGGTTCCCCTTTCTCCATCCCTATCTCATGGATGCTCCTTGGATTCTGGACCCACAACCAGACTTACTGACGCACATGTCAGGGCAGCTCCATCCCTCTCTTTGGACCCTCTGGTTGACAGCCTGGCTACTCCACTTCCGTCATTAGTTAGGCTTCATCAATTTTCGCCGGAGGTGGTTCATATTTTATCTTCCTCTCATAAGCCCTCGACCAGGAAGATTTATTACAGCAAATGGAAGAGGTTTTCAATCTGGGCACATGCCAAAAAGATTGACCCTTACACAGCTCCAGTTTCATTTGTATTGGAGTTATCAATGCCCTTTAATCAGGGTTCAGCAGCCACAACCATTAAAGTCCAATTGGCGTCGATTTCTGCCTTTCATGTCACAGACGTACCTAGTCTGGTGGCACATAGACTCTGTAAGGCTTTCCTGAAGGGCACTTTGTTACTTCGTCCTCCAGTATCAGAACCTGTTATGCCTTGGGACTTAAACTTTGTTCTACAGGGTCTTACTTCACCCCCTTTGAGCCTGCAGCCACTTGCAATTTAAAATTCTTAACTTGGAAGATTGTCTTTTTGGTAGCCATCACGTCAGCCAGATGCGTTTCGGAGCTTCAAGCTTTATCAATCAAACCCCCTTATTTGATTTTTCATAAGGACAGGATTTCTGTCAGATCGAACCCCTCCTTTCTTCCCAGAGTAGTGTCAGTCAGTAACCAATCTATTGAATTGCCAGTGTTTTTTCCTCAGTTCTCAAACAAGGCAGAATTCAAATTTCATCAATTGGATGTGCACAGACAATTACATTTTTATTTGCACAGAACGAGAGACCTCAGAAAATCTGATCAGTTGTTTGTTTCATTTTCGGAAAACAGAATTGGGTCTCCTGTTTCCAAAGTCACATTGTCCAGGTGGATTTCCAGTTGTATTTCTTTCATTTATACCTCAGGGGGGAAAGATTTACCGTTCCGTGTGAAGGCTCCCTCTACTCAGTCTGTATCTACATCTACAGCTTTTCAGGCCAGATTGTCTATGGATGATATTTGTGCTGCGGCTACTTGGGCATCTCCTCACACCTTTGTTACTCATTACAAATTAGATGTGGTTTCTAGGGGCAGGTCTTCCTTTGGTTCCACAGTGCTCAGGAGTATTTTCCACTGAGCCTCCCAGGGTAAGAATGTAGGCGAGATTGGACTACATAACATCAAGAAGTTATGTACTCACCATAACGGTCGATGTGTGTAGTCCATCTCGCCTCACATTCTTACGTACCCCCCCCCTCCTTCCCCCATCCTGAAGGATCTGGAGGTTAGGTCTGATTTCAGATTTCCCTTCATTCTTGGTCTGTTTTTCCTTTCCTTAGGTGTTGTTATGCATGGAGAATGAGTGCTGGTGCTTGCAGCAAACTAGATCTGGGGATAGAGAGCATTGCAGCATGGGATACCATCTTAGCCCAGCCAATAGAAAGACTTCGAGCTAAAAAGTATGGCCAAGTCGGAGCCGACATTCTGCTCCGAACCCACTGGTAAGAATGTGAGGCGAGATGGACTACATACATCGAACGTTATGGTGAGTACATAACTTCTTGTTCTTTCAGTATCTTACCATACTTTTTTTCAGACTCTCTGGACTGTAGTAGTTTCTTGTAGACATTTATTATTGCTGTTTGTTGGCACTTTCCTTGATGCAATTCCTGACATTCATTGATGCCTTTTTGTTACAAAATTCCTGTTGCTTTCCTTGATATAATTGTTGTTAAATGGAGTTAGTTATTGATGCTGGAGACTTGCTTCCTCAAGTTAATTGTAGATGGAACAGAATATCTTGGCATAGTCGGGAACTTGATTACTTTTGTCATATGGTTTGTTATGGGCTCCTTTTTTTCCTCTGGGTCACGTGGGTGTGGACAGTAAAACTGATGTCCACTTTACAGCTTGGATTTGTAAAGGGATAATTCAGAGTTCAGGACCTTGAACTCAATACTCATGAATTCTTTGGTTAGATGTGTTGCAGTCTTGCTAGAGGTTCACAGACTTCTATGTGTATTTGGGGATTGACATTGTACATCTCTGCCCCATGACCAAGTTTGTGGGAATCAGGGCAAACATAAGGAGTTCTGCTCTACTTATATCAGTGTATCAGACTTTGAGCTTTGTTTGTTTTGTTTTGTTTTTAACCAAGGCATAGCTGACTTGGGAAACTCCAACTGTTTTTTATGTGCTGTCGGATCTTTTGCATTCATCTAAAGGCAGATAGGACCTCATTTTACTATTTCTTTCAAATGATAAATAAGATGTGAATGAGGACCCCACCATACAAACACATCAGTGCTCTGACCCCCCCACACACACACTTTTCCAGGAAAAGCTGCTGCCCATGTGGTTATGTCATCCAAGAAGACTTTTACATGTACATCTACGTATGAGATAGAAAACCTGCTGTGTACCAGCAGAATCTGTTCACCTCCTTATCAAACAAAGGTTTGAAAAATAATTTCAATCTCACCAGTCAAGGTTGTCAGTGTTCAGTCCTTCCGTAAGGTTTAGAGTTATGGCTCAGCTTAAAAAGTACATTATACCTTCCTATCAGATTATTTGTATCTGAGGCCCCTTAGTTTAGGGTCTGTTTTATACTGTAGGTATTCTGTTTACCTTCCACTAAATAAGCTGCAAATTGTAGTCTGTTGTGATAGAAACTTTTCAGTAGATGGCTTTACATGAAGGATTTTCAGGCTTAATGCTATTGAGTATTGTTTTCTCCACTAATACTGATTCCTTTATGTATTAATCATAATTTGTCTTGCAAAGCAGTTCTGGATTTTGACATTTCAAACCAGAGACCCTTGTATTTTCTTGGAAATTTTAACACAGTAAGCTCTGTACAGTACTTGTGCTAAACATTTTTTTTTCAGTTGTGTGATGAATCAAGCCTGTGGTGAGGTTTAATAAGATGTTACCTACATCTGTTAAAAAATGCACTTTATTTCCTAAAACATTGCCTAAATGATTAGATTTTAGGCATTAACTGCTGATTTGACTACAGTGAGACCCACCCTGAAGCATTGACGGCAGCATTGTAAAGGACATGGGTGCTTCCACAGCCTGCTCTTGTGATAGTCATGCATGTAGACATTGTCTGCAATGAATGCAGCCAGTAGGAAGAATGACATTTTATCTGTTCAATCCTGATAAGTTTGTGTCATTTTTGGGCAGGACCTCCTGTCTACACATATTAGCCACCAGTATTGTAGAAATATCAAAGGGTGGTGTATTCTTCCAGTGTCTAGTTTTGTCTGTGTCATTTGATATTAATCTCATGCCATGCCATTTGTACCTGTGCAGATGATTCAGTGTCCTGCACCAGGTCTGAGAAACTAATGGATGCCCTTGAGGATTCAGATCATGACAATTTATTTTAATATATTTTGCCTTATGTCTATAATTGTTTAGCCCATGTCACAACTTGGACACCTTCTGTTTTTATAAATGTGTTTGGAGCTCATTGACTTCACTGAAAACAGACAGTGTATCCCCTGAATACCAAATGCTGCTTGTGATTCAGCATAAAGAACTATTTCTGGACAAAGTAAAGAAAGGTACGAGTAACATCAGAGTTGTTTGCTGGCACCTGATGGACCGGGTGTGAAGGCCCAGCCCCTCAGCCCCAGATGCCCAACCTTGACAGAAGTAGACTGTCTCCTACCATGAATTACTGCTTCAGCAGAGAAACTGAATAAAAAGTGTTTGATCATTTTATGACCCTTTTGTGTATGTAAGCAGGCTATCAAAATTTACTTCATTACCTCATCTTGGTACACGGCGTACATTTTTAATATTTATGAATACCGTGTTAATTTAGCAAGTCTTGGTTATTCTCTTCCACAGCGTATGGCCAGTTTAACTGAAAATCAAAAGTGGTGGTCTTCCTTTGTATTAAATAAATGTAGATTACACTGACAAGGGAACCCAGCCACTGGGGATGCACAAGCCAGTGCATTTCTTTGTGCCGGTCCCAAGCCCAGATAAATGGGGAGGGTTGCATCAGGAAGGGCATCCGGCATAAAACCTCTGCCAAATTACTTATGCGGACAACATTTCATATTTCCATACCAGATCGGTCGAGGCCCAGGTTAACAACGACCGCCACCAGTACTGTTAGCCAACAGGGTGCTGGTGGAAATTGGGCTACTGTTGGCCGAAGGCAGGAAGAGAGGAGGAAGGTTAGGAGTGTAGTAGTGAGGATAGGAACTTTGAAAGTTGGCAGTATGACTGGTATAAGGAGAGAGCTAGCTGATGTGCTGGAGAGAAGGAAGGTTGATATATTCTGCGTGAAAGAGACCAGATGGAAGGGAAGTAAGGTCAGGTGTATAGGAGGCAGGTTCAAATTGTTCTATCATGGTGTGGATGGCAGGAGAAATGAGGTAGGGGTTATCCTAAAGGAACAGTATGCCAAGAGTGTTTTGGAGGTGAAGAGAGTGTCTGATAGAGTGATGTTTATGAAGCTGGAAATTGATGGTGTAATGATGAATGTTGTTAGTGCATATGCTCCACAAGTTGGGTGTGCAATGGATGAGAAAGAAAAATTTTGGAGTGAGTTGGATGAAGTGGTGGTGAGTGTACCCAAGGGTGAGAGACTAGTGATTGGAGCGGACTTCAGTGGGCATGTTGGTGAAGTGAATAGAGGGGTTGAGGAAGTGATGGGTAGGTATGGTGTTAAAGAGAGGACTGCAGAAGGTCAGATGATTGTGGATTTTGCGAAAAGGATGGACATGGCTGTGGTGAATACGTATTTTAAGAAGAGGAAGGAGCATAGGGTGACATACAAGAGTGGAGGAAGATGCACACGGGTGGATTGTATCCTATGTAGGAGGGCCAGTCTGAAGGAGATTGGAGACTGTAAAGTGGTATCAGGAGAAAGTGTAGTTAAGCAGCATAGAATGGTGGTATGTAGGATGACGTTGGTGCTCAAGAAGAGGAGGATGAGTATGAAAGCAGTGCCAAGGATTAAATCGTGGAAATTAAAAAAGGGTGATTGTGAGGTGAAGTTCAGGGAAGAGTTAAGACAGGCATTGGGGGGCAGTGAAGAGTTACTGAATAGTTGGGTAACTACAGCAGACCTAGTAAGGGAGACTGCTAGAAAGGTGCTTGGTGTGACATCTGGACAGAGGAAGGAGGACAAGGAGACCTGGTGGTGGAATGAGGAAGTACAGGAGAGTATACAGAGGAAGAGGATGGCGAAGAAGTGGGATTGTCAAAGAGATGAAAGTAGACATGAGTATAAGGAGATGAGGCGCATGGCAAAGAGAGAGGTGACGAAGGATAAGGCATATGGAGAGTTGTATGAGAGACTGGACACTAAAGAGGGAGAAAAGGACCTGTACCAATTGGCTAGAGAGAGGGACACAGCTGGGAAAGATGTGCAGCAGGTAAGGGTGATAAAGGATAGTGAGGGAAATGTACTCACAAGCGAGGAGAGTGCGTTGAGTAGATGGAAAGAGTACTTTGAAGGCCTGATGAATGAAGAGAATGAGAGAGAGAGAGAGAAGGTTGGATGATGTGGGGATATTGAATCAGGAAGTGAAACAGATTAGCAAGGAGGAAGTAAGGACAGCTATGAAGAGGATGAAGAATAGAAAGGCTGGTGGCCCAGATGACATACCAGTGGAAGTATGGAGGTGCTTAGGAGAAATGGCAGTGGAATTTTTAACCAGATTGTTTAATGAAATTTTGGAAAGTCAGGGGATGCCTGAGGAGTGGTGAAAAAGTGTTTTGGTACCTATCGTTAAGAATAAGGGTGATGTGCAGAGCTGCAGTAACTACAGAGGGGAAAAATTGATCAGTCACAGCTTGAAGTTATGGGAAAGAGTAGTGGAAGCTAGGTTAAGAAGGGAGGTGATGATTAGTGATCAGCAGTATGGTTTCATGCCAGGAAAGAGCACTACAGATGCAATGTTTGCTCTGGGAGTGTTGTTGGAGAAATACAGAGAATTTCAGAAGGAGTTGCATTGTGTCTTTGTGGACTTAGAGAAAGCATATGGCAGGGTGCCTAGAGAGGAGTTGTGGAATTGTGTGAGGAATTCGGGAGTGGCAGAGAAGTATGTAAGAGTGGTACAGGATATGTACGAGGGTAGAGTGACAGTGGTGAGGACTGCAGTGGGAGTGACAGATAAGTTTAAGGTGGACGTGGGATTACATCAAGGATCAGCTCTGAGCCCTTTCTTATTTGCAGTGGTGATGGACAGGTTGACAGATGCAGATGACATTGTGATCTGTAGTGAGAGTAGGGGCCAGGTTGAGGAGACACTGGAGAGGTGGAGATATGCTCTAGAGAGGAGAGGAATGAAGGTCAGCAGGGCTAAGACAGAATATGTATGTGGAAATGAGAGGGAGGATAGAAGAATGGTAAGGATGCAGGGAGTAGAGGTGGTAAAGGTGGATGAGTTTAAGTACTTGGGATCAATAGTTCAGAGTAATGGTGAGTGTGGAAGAGAGGTGAAGAAGAGAGTACAGGCAGGGTGGAATGGGTGGAGAAGAGTGTCAGGAGTGATTTGTGACAGACGGGTACCAGTAAGAGTGAAAGGGAAGGTCTACAAGAGGGTAGTGAGACCAACTATGTTATATGGGTTGGAGACGGTGGCATTGACAAAAAGGCAGGAGTCAGAGCTGGATGTGGCAGAGTTAAAGATGTTAAGATTTGCATTGGGTGTGACTAGGATGGACAGAATTAGGAATCAGTATTTTAGAGGGTCAGCTAGTTGGACAGTTTGGAGACAAAGCAAGAGAGGCGAGATTGCGTTAGTTTGGACATGTGCTGAGGAGGGATGGTGGCTATATTGGGAAAAGGATGCTAAGGATGGAGCTGCCAGGTAAGAGGAAAAGAGGAAGGCCTAAAGATAAGGTTTATGGATGTGGTGAGAGAGGACATGCAGGCAGTTGGTGTGACAGAGCAAGATGCAGAGGACAGGAAGAAATGGAAACAGATGATCCGCTGTGGTGACCCCTAACTGGAACAGCCGAAAGAAGAAGAAGATTACACTGACAAAGGAATGCTGCTGACTAATAGTACTGGCTGTCTCCCTCAGCAAATCAAGAAACATTACCTATTTAAACGGGATAAAAGAGTTTGTATAGATCGTCAAACATCTAAATAAGCAGATCAAAAGCAAGCTCCTTTCCACTTTTGATATTAGAAGTAGTAGCAGAAGCAGTTGCTAATGCTAGTTAGGTACAATTCATGTTTAATATTAAGAGAAGTAGTAGGAACAACATCAATGGTTTTGGCAAGTTAAGCTAGCTCAAGATACTTCCAGAATGTGCATATTTAGTATATCTCATGGCAGCTGCACATTTCTGTTATTGATTAGAATCTCAACAGTTCCAGAAGCTGTGCCTAATACAGTTGAAAGGTTAGATGGTGTAATCAACTCCGTGTTGATGCTTTATTTTGGGGTCACAAAGGAGGAGCATGGCCACCTCCTAATAAAACTACAGAATAGGCTAGGACAAAAAAGCTTTAAGCTGAGTAAAAGCAAATGCCAAATCTGTGTAACTTCATCCTCACTCATATGCTGCATATTTTATCATCAATGTTGTTTAAACCTGTTTCTGTTAAAGTAATCACAAGTATGCAAAAGAGTCTGGATAAATCATCTTTTGTATTTCTTCTGCATGACACAGCATCAGTCCATGTTTGATCCCATGTTATCAGATGTTGCAGTACTTCTCAAGAAGTTTCTAGTAAATGATGTAACATAATTTTAGTTAATACAGCATGAGAAAAGTTTTGACATATTTAAGTATCTGGTCACTAGAGCACCTGCACTCAAATTGTATGAGGTCTCCAATGGATGCAGTCCAGTACAATCTTTGTGTGTTATTGTTTTAGGAAGATATACCAGTAACTTATGAGTCACAAATCTTAATAGATTTTCATACATGTTAAAGTGGGAAAACATGTTCTGTAATTTTAGGGGATAAATCATGACTATCTATGGTAACAGAATAATAATTATTATAAAGTGCCTTTGTCTTTCACTGATCTTAACTCCTGGTTTTCTGCACTGTAACCATTTTACATTGAAGTGTTTGGTGGTTAATTTGTAATCGTTCAGTATTTTCTGCATTTTGGGCTCACTGTTATGTGATTTTATATTGAGAGGGGTTAGGTTTGCACTCTAGTAGCTGTAGAAGGTAACTTGGTCTGATCTGAAGTTGGCAGTCACAGAGGAAAGTATGTGTTTGTGATTGACCAGTGGGCTGCTCTGTCTCCTGAGTCAGTTTTGCTTTCTGTATAAAGTCATTACCACTGACTTATGAGTGTTTTGTTTCAATCCTGTGCAATCCAAACACAGATGCGTACTGTAAATGGAAATTTTGCTCTTTTCTTAGTTATTTAAATGGCTGCTGCTGTACTGCTGGATTATTTAATGTAGTTCTGCTCTTTAACATTGTAAAGGGTCGTTGTATTTTATCAATCTTAACTGATTAGTTTTCTGCGCTGTAGCTATTTTTTTTTCAAGGAAGTGTTTGCTGGTTAACCTGTTGCTTGCTCTGTAGCTTCAGCACTTTTGGATCACTCTTTTATGATTTTACATTAAGAAAGGTTAGGCCTGCACTCTAGTGGCAGTAGATGGTAACCTGGTCTATTCTGAAACTGGGAATCACAGAGGAAAGATGCATGTGTGTTTGTGATTGGCTGGTGGGCTGTTTTTGACTTCTTAGTCAGTTTCTCTGCTTATATAAAGTTGGCTTGTTTGCACAACGCTGCTCATTGTGTAGCAGCAGTCAATAAAGCCTTGTGTAGATGCAGGATTGAGAATCTTGAATTTCCTATAAAACTATCCCTTAGAGTTCCTGAACACATAGTTGCTCAATGAGCACCAGGTCTGTGCAAACAGGAGCATTGCTCTGTGAGATTAATCTAAGTGTGAGACTCTTAAACTATTTTTTCCTTAGCAAATGTGTTCCACACACAGTGGTTACACAAAGATGAGCACAAAATCTCTTGGTACCACTTCACTTGTAACCCATTTATTTATGTAAAATAAATGTGTGTGTGTATAAACACACACACACACACACACACACACACACACACACACACACACACACACACACACACACACCTGAAACCATGGATCTGCACTTTTCTACTGTCTCTGTAGCCAACTTGGTAGAAAGGGCCATCTTGAGACAATGAGACAATATAGAAATTCTCATGTTTGCTGACAACTACCCAATTCTGAAAACAGTCTTTTACAGTATGTGAGAGATGTAGTTATTGTTTCTGGAGGCAATGCTGTAATATGCAGCCAGTATAAATGCAAAACATAACACTGCACAATACTTGCTGCATACACTACATGACAAAGATATAGACCCACATATATTAAGGCCCTTAAAAGTAATCTACGCAAATCAAAACTTCAGAGGCCTCCCAGATGTAGTAATTACAATACCCTCAGTGACCTCAAAAATGCAGTACCAAAGCAACACTTGCTGCAACAAATTCATCTTCAGCTTGCAGTAGCTCCCTACCTAAGCTCATAAGGTAGGCCACCACACAGTCCAACATTTTGGTCATAGGAGACTCCATTGTGAGGCATACTCATGTCCCACTCACCAGGCTGAGCAAGGAGAGGGTTATAGTCCGTTACATGTCAGACTTTAGTTTCTGCCAGATTGTGCATGTACACAGATTGAACCTCAAGTAACAGCATGACTTGGCCATAGTCCATATTTGGAGTAAATGATCTAAGACTTCCCATCCCGGACTGTATGAACAGAGATGTGATGGAACTGTCTGACTGTGTGTCCCAGACCAGCATGACCTTAGCAATGACCAGCATTTTACTTTTTCCAAGTATAATGCCTCAATACAAACAAAAAAAAATATTTTAATAATTGGCTTAGTTTTTAGTATCAGTTGAAGTGGGTACAATATTTGTCAGCCTTGGAGTTTATGATTCACCAAGGATGGTCTGTACCTGTCTCCTCTAGACATTCAAGTATTGACCAAAACCTTGTACTCCCCATTTTTAGGCATTGCCAACCCGATAAACTAACCAGCAAAACTAAGCCAAACCAGAATATTATAAAGATGATCCTGCTCAATGCCAGGAGTATAAACTAAAACCTCAACACCCTGCAAGCTGTTCTCAGTCTTAAGAATGGAGACTTACATATAGTTATTGAGACATAGTTTAGCACAAGGGAGAGCACCTCAGTAGTGCAAGGCTATAATGTCTTCCACACGTTTAAGCCAGCTGCTGCATAGAAACAGACAAAAAGGTGAAGGTGTCTCAGTTTACATAAAAAATAATTACACATCAAGGCTGGTCAAGTCCTATGATGCACTTGAGCTCAACCACATACAACCCGCTAAAAGGAAAATCCAATAAAATACCCTTGTGAGCTGCAGGTCCCCCTCTTTGACCCAGGAAGTATATACCATTTATTTAAATGAACTCAAATCACTCCATTCTACCCAATACCATAATCATGGGTGATTTTAGCTACTCCACTGTAGACTGTAAATCATAACCTTAAACATACAGGCCCAAAGATTCCTGGAATTTTTCAATATGAATACCTTGATTCAACTAGTAATTGCACCCACTAAGAGTGCAGATATCCTTGACCTAGTCAACATGGGGAAGTGTTGCACTCCTGAGTGTGATGTCCTCAGTGGTCAGATCTGTGACGATAGGAGGTACTGCCAGCCATGCCAGACAGTGGATGTATGACTTATGCCAGCACAGCTAGCTGGAATTTTATAAATAATTATATGTCAGTTGCATGTCAAACTGATTTGTACAGATATTTGTGATGAAAATGTGTTTGTGATGTTTGCTTGATTTAAAATATATCAGCAGTGCACCTTGCTGGAATGAAAAGAAATGTACATGTATTATTGTAACTGAATTAAATGTATATGTTTTAATAAAGGATACTGGACAGCAAAGGTTAACCAGCTAGCTTACTTTAAGAAAAATAAGGGAAATGTAAAGGAGCAGTTAAATCATTAAAATTTCACCCCACAGTGCTGGGCAGGACAAAAGACGGTGGGTTTGGAAGAAGCATTTGTTCATTAGTTCACTAAAAAGAGGGGAAGCCCCAGGCACTGCCATAAACATTTAGATGTGTATTGTAGCCATCTATGCTAAATTCTTGTCTCTGCTTCAAAGGGGGATACTGTGAGAATCTAGAGTCAGGTGACCAGATGAGGTCATTCTGCAAGCCGTCTTGGATATTATATTTTACAGGGAATAATCTCGGAGTATTGAATATTCTGTTTTGGTGTACCTGACTAGAAAGACTGCTTACGTATTTCATTGTACCTTGCTGTATCAGGTAAGTTATTAGGAATAGTGATTCTCCTAGATTCAGTCAGAAATATAATGAAGCTTGGTTTAAAGATTTTTCTTTATTTTGTATGAGTCTGTCCATCAATGTTATTTTCAAATATTTCCTGTGATTTGAACTCTGTGGTTTGCTGAAATATGTATTTAGTATTTTCTTGTTCTTTTATTATTTATTGCTAAATATTTTTAAACTTTTCATTGTTTCTGGTCCTTTATAGAAAATATTTAAGCTTTGAGAGTATTTGCACATATTTATTTGGTGATACCTCTGGCCATTCCTGAAAGCCTTGCTGTTTGGTCAATCTTACCATTTGTATTAATATTGACTTCACTCAGCATAACTGGATACCCTTTTAAAAGCCTTTTAGTAACCAACTGGTGGCAGTGAATCTGGGTTCTAGTCTGGACAAAGTTGGTAAAGCGGGTAATCTGTGCCAGCCTTTTGTGTGTGTGTGTGTGTGTGTGTGTGTGTGTGTGTGTGTGTGTAGAAATTAAATCTCAGAGTGTGTTGGTCAGCTACTTGGGGCAAGGACACAAAGCACTGGTTTCACAGTGCCAGTGGGGAACCTTATTGGGGACCTGGGGAGAGGCAGATGGAAACATCCAGTCCCCGAGCTGAATGTGTGCCTTGTGTGCTCTTAAGGGAAATTGTGCTTGATCCAAGAAGGTCTGCATCTGGACATACTGAGAGTATCCATTTGTATTCCAAGTGCACGTCTCTCTCCAGTGTCAATGGTGAGGATTCAAGCTCCTTGATTACTGGCCCAGCATGGGGGCATCACAAGATCATACTATAAAGCTATCTCCTTAATAATAAAAATAAAACCTGGAACACCAGGTTACCATGGTACTTGGGAATTATCACTAAGCTAATTTCCTACTTTTAAATGACATCCTGGCAAAATGTCAAGCCCCCTAATTCCAGGGAACACTGCTGCCAATGTGAAGTCATTCACAAAACAACTTTTACAGTCGTGTATAGCTGCATAGAGATGATGTTACCTACCTGTAATAAGTACAGGACGTACTCTATTAACATGCCACCCTGGTGGAATTCCAACATCAATAGGTTGTATAACAAAAGGAGGAAAGTTTGAAGTCAAGGCTAATGTCACAAGCCTCTGGTTGACCATGTTCACAGATAATTGCAAGTGAGGCACAGTCGTACAATACCCCAAAGATACAAATATCCTCCAAGAAGGTCTGACACAGACTAATAACTGGTGCCAGAGTTATGGTCTAAAACTCAATGCCAAGAAAACCATAATAGTATCTTTTGGAAAAGCCACTCTTGGAAATTACTGCTTTGATAATACACCCCTAAGAGTTGATCATGTGGTCATGTAGATAGTGACTTGGCCATTGACCATCATTTTTCTACTGTAGTAAGGAAATCCTTCTGTGTTGCTCATTTTATAAGCAAGAGTATGGCATCTAATTCCAAAGATGTCAATGTTCTGTTGTACTCCATTCTCATTACACCAGACATATTAAGTGCAATGTCCCCTTCAGTATGTACCTGACCAGACATATACAACAATTAGTGTCCTCAAAGGTGCTTCACAAATACGTAGTGTAAAGTTCATGTTCTGTGCACAATGCCTCAAAGCTGTTAGAACAATTACTAATAGATTATAATATGGGCAACGACTTTGTCTGTGGGTGAGAATAAGTTAGCTCAACATTTTTTGTCTCCCTTTCACATTTTAGGTTGCAGTCACGCCAAAATTAAAACAGCTAACCTGCACCAAGATGAATTTTGTATAAATTAGAATTTATTAACACACAAGAAATAAATTAACTTAATTTCAGATTGGCATCAGTTAGTAAAACTTAACTTGCTGTACAACATGAAAGTTAGAAAAACAGTTTAGTTACAGTAGTTCCTGGCAGTATGGTAAAGCATGCAACATGCCAAGTGGTCAAACAAATTTCAAAGCCCAGGCTTAAAGTCTTTTGGTCCTTGATAGGCACTGTGAAATAGTGGACATTCTTTGTGCACTGTGTCTTTAGATGTTTTGGCACTCGTTCCTCTTGTAGGTTAAAGTCCTATTCATTTACAGGCAATCCTGGTTAAATGCCTTTGTCTAGCATACTCCACATTCCTTCACTGAGAATGGATATGCATTCTTAGATTTCCAGTCCCAGAGCTGGCAGGATGCAATATCTGTTTCTGGTTCCTTTTCCAGACTGTAGAAAGCTACACTGATCCTTCAGCAGGCCCTTTTCATTGTCTGTTTAAAAGTAGCGGGCATATATGACTGGAGCAAGAAGATGAACATGTGAATGTCTGAAGTCTCTGGTTGACTGCTCCATATTGACTGTACCAAAAAAATCACTGAATGACTCGCTCAAAAATGTGAATCAGAATGACTGACTGAGTTAGAGGAGTTCCAAGATGGCTGCACATTGAGTAACAGCTTATTTCTAGTGTGAAAACAGAAACTCAGCAGTAGACTTGTTTTTATGGGTAAACTTCATTAACTGCCTAGTAAGTGCACTGCATGGATGCTCGAAACAAAGAAGTACAGAAGACCTTGACAAAATCAGCTACAAAAAGTGAAGAAGAAACACTGACTGGGGAAAGTTCTGCAGCTGTTCAGCAAAAATCAATGCAGCCTTCAGACATTACTTCCAGTAACCTACAGGAAGATATAAGACAACTGCATACAAACCTGGTTAAAGTAAACAAAACACTGGTGGAGTACATCAACGCAAACAACAAAAGGCTGGAAAAAATGGAAGCTTTGCACAAATATTCAGATGAGATGATAAAGCTGCAAAAATCAGATATAATAAAGAAAAGGCTGGCTGAGTATGAGACTGCTCAGGAAAAGATCTTTCAAAAATTAATAGAATTAAAGGACAGAGCACATAGGGAAAACCTGAGATTTTCAGCTATACCAGAGAAGCAGGAAGGAACAGACTGCATTAATTTTATGAAAGCACAAATAAGCATTTGGACTGGTATTCCACAGCAGGACTTGTTAGTTGAAAGGGCACATGGTGTGTATGCTCCAAACCTGGCTTAAGAAAGCAACCTAGGCTTTTAATAGTAAAGCTGCAATCCTACCAGTAGAAGGAGTTGATTCTGACAAAATTGTGGCAGAAGGGCAAAGTACTAAAAGTGGGAGACAGCAGAGTGGAGAATGATTACTCATTGTACACCAGACAGAAGAGGAGCAAATGTATTCCCCTGTTCAGGGAGTGTTGAGCTGCAGGTGTGAGATTCAAACTGCTGTACCCAGCTTTCTTCAGTTTATTTTTCCCTGGAGGGACAAAATCATTTTTTGATGAAGTGCATGTTAAGGAGGAAATACAAAAGTTTGTCCAATAAAAAGTAAGCGTAAAGCAGAAGGAGATTCTGCTTCTTGTTCTTGTGGTAATAAAGACCACAGAGGGACTTTACCTGTGAAACCTTTTCAAAATTTTCAATGGAAAATGTTGGAGAGAAGGAAGGGAGCATGAGAGTTGACTAGAAAAACGTTGGAAATGAAGCAGAGACAAGATTTTTGAGCTGAACAGTGAAAAATTAAACGCAGATATCTGTGCTGAATGCTGCTGCTTTTAGTGCCTTGTTAAAATAAGTCTCAACACATGCAGTACTAATAAAATAATACAATACTGTACAGTTTACAGCTTTACTGTTTCAGATTATACTTTTCAAACACCACAAAAGATGTATGCAGATCTAACAAGAAATCAGATCTAACATCACACTTTTACTGTCCTTTTTATATGTTTTCTCGTGCCATTCAGATTTTCTTCTGTGAGAACAGCCTGTTGATGTTATTTTTGGAATTTGTGTGATCTCATGCAGCCTGTTGATAAGCTACGTTGGGTTCTGTTTCAAGGTGAATTATGTGACAGTTTAGGAATCGTCCTTGCCGCCAACCGAGTAGGGAATTGTTCCTTCCTTGCACCTGCGTTTGAGGAATTTCACTATTTTTCCTTGACTTTAATAACACACAGAAATATGCATGCATCTTCCTGACTATATTTTTCTACATACATTATAGCAGACAGAAGTGTACATGCATCTAACTAGCAAACAGAGGTGTACATGTACTCTTATTTTTACTACACATATATTTTACTAAACAGAAGTATATATGTCTAAATGTATGTATCTAACAGTTCTCCCTTTTTTGTTTTAAAACGCACGCAAACTGTCCACATTGGTTTATATTCTTTGGTTAAATCATAATTTTCGTAATTGCCCACAAAAAAAAACACATTAGGAAACAAAACATTTATTTATTTATTTATTTTGATACAGCAAGTTAACACACAATTTCATATTGTTAACAAGCATTACTATTAGAATTGGAACTTTTTTCCTTTTGAAGACCATCCTATAAAAATGCCCCACCAGTTATGAGCTGTATTTAATCTTGGTGTCTCCATATTCATAAAGGATATGCACACCTCCAGACTAGTAGCCCAATATAACGCAGCAGAGATACTTCAGGTACAACTAACACTGGGTAAAACTGCAATCCAGGTTGCAGCTTGCTATAGATCCCTCACCATGTCCCAAGACTCCCACTCCACATTCCTAAACACACTGGAAAATATTAGGGTACAACCCAATACCCTTATACTGAGAGACTTTAACTACCCCTCCATTAACTGAGCAAATAACTCATGTACCAACACACTTGCGCAGTGCTTTTTGGAATTCATTAATTCCGATGCCCTGGACCAACCCATTCTTACCCCCACCAGGGGTAGAAACATCCTTGACCTGGTCATTACTAACATGGGTGACCGTTGCCTACACCAGTAATCAACTCCTCCCTGGTCAGATCTGACCACAAGTTAATCGCCATGGATATCCACATACCACCCTCACCTGCCCTAAAGGAAACCACCGTAAAAAAACTTCTCCAAAGCCAATTTTGGGCTTCTAAAAACAGAGGTGGCTAACTTCACGACACCCATGTAAATGGAAAATAGGTGCATGATTACTGAATCATGCACCAATGCACTGTATGAGCACATACACAAGTGCATGGAACGGGCCATACTAAACAGAACCAAGATGCTGTCCTCAAAAAAAAAAAAAGGAAGCCAATCTGGTGGTCCCCCACCATGAACAAACTCTACAACACAAGGAAACAGCTGTTGCAGAAAAGGGTGAAGTCCCAAGACTGGAAAAACTCCTTTGTTAGCCTCAGCAAAAAACTGAGATCCCTTATCAAATCATCTAAAGCTAATTACTAAAACAGAATTGCTGCAGATTCTAAAGACAACCACAAGACATTCTATAGCTATGTCAAGAATCTACATGGCAAGTCTCAAATCTGCTCTGAGTTGCAGCACAATGGCAATACATATACAGAACCAACTGATATTGCCAACATATTGGCTGACGGGTTCAGTGCAAACTTTATCCCCCTTTCACCCCCCCCCCCCAAAGGGCCCATCACAATATCGGAGGAATGCCAAGTCCCTATTATCATGGCTATACAGGTAAAAACCACATTTTCCAGAGCCAAGAATACAGCTTCCATTGGGCCTGATAATATCCCTGGCTGTATTCTGCATGAATTACAAAGTGAACTGGCACCACACCTGAGTACCCGTTCAATCAAAGCCTCATTTCAGGCTTTGTTCCTACAAAATGGCACACTGCTACACCATTCCACAAAGGGAAAGTGACTACAGACCCTGGGAACTACCACCCCATTAGCCTGACAAGTCTGATATGTAAGGCTATGGAGCGCATCATCATGGACCTTGTAAATAAGGACATAGGGTATCTCCGAACTTGGACCACACACAGTATAGGTTTGTGAAAGGTAGATCATGCCTGCTCAACCTGATGGATTTCTTCGAGTCTCTCACCAGAGCTGTGGATGAGGGCAAGGTAGTTCACACAGCCTACCTAGATCTTGTCAAGGCCTTCAACACCATCCTTCACTCAGGAATCCTAGATAGACTCACTAAACTAGGCATAAACCCCTATGTAATAAGATGGGTTGCCAACTGGCTCACTGATAGAACCCACACTGTGAAAGTAGCGGACTCCAAATCTGACTACTGACCAGTTACAAGTGGTGTCCCACAGGGATCGGTCCTAGGTCCTCTCCTGTTTGTCATCTACTTCTCTGAAGTTCAAGCCAACACAAAGGGACTCTGGCTGAACAAGTTTGCAGATGATTGCAAACTGGGAGCCGTTATTGATTCTCCCACTGATGTAGACATTCTACAAAAAGGCCTCAGTGACACCAGTGACTGGTGCCAGAACCATGGCCTTAAGCTCAATGCCAAAAAGTGCATTGTCATTCCCTGAGACCTGGGGACACAGGTTGACAGTAACCTCTCCTTTGATAACCACATTGCCACTGTAGTCAGAAAGTCCTTCTACGAGGCACATCTCATTACAAAAGGTTTCTCATCCAGGAAGAAAGAGGTCCTATTCTCTCTACTCATCCCTCATTAGACCTATTATAGAGTACAGTGCCTCATTTGGTATGTACCTCACTAGACACCTACAACAACTGGAAAGGCCACAAAAATACCTCACTAAGAGGATCTTAGGCCTTAGACACATGCCCTATATAGACAGACTCAAAATCCTCCAGGTATACTCTGTCTCTTATGTCCTACTTAGAGGCGATCTCTGCTTGACCTACAAAGCCATGTCTGACCCAGGGCTGCTAGATATGCTACATTTAAAGAAATCCCAATACCTCCATGCCACATGCTCCAGGGACCTTAACCTCATTACCACAATAAATAGACCATGCTGGATGGATAGGTTCCTAACCCAGAGACTTCCCATACTCTGGAACAAACTTCCCATTCACATCAAGCAGAGCACTTCACTGGACCTCTTTAAGAGAAATCTTGACGAGTGAGTGGACAATAGGAAGTTCACCCTGGGTATCACTTCAGTGGCCTTGCTTGACAGGGGCACTGGGAACTAACTTTGGGTGGCATGATGCAAGGGAATCTTCTTGGGCTAGGCTTATATAGGCTTCAGGGCCGTTAGCCTAGTACACACCTATGAACCTATGAACATAGGATTGCTTTATTAACGTTTTGCATTTGCTAAATTAACTATTTGCTTTTATTCATGACTATACAGTGATGCGTTGTACAATGATTTTAGTGAAAATCTTACATTAATTGTAGACAATGCCTGTGGAGTTTATTGCAAAGACATTGCAGCCTTGTTTTCTGGAATAAGCTCATGTGTACAAATGAATTGAAGAGCGATTTTTGTGAAAAGTTTAAAACTTAACGGCAAAATTGTTTATTTATACATGGTTTATACACTGAAGAATGCTGTTTACAAATTAAACCATTTACTGTACAGCATACACCAAGCATCCGTTTTGCTTACACACAGTATTTTTGCACTTGTACATACATGGACTGTAATGTAACCTTAGTCTAGTTTACAAACTTAGTATTAAACTGAAGCCTGCTAATTAAACATTATTCCTGGTATTTTTGTCTCACTACCATACATGTTCATGGTACCCTGCTCACTTGGTGACAATAAAAAGGCAAGGTTGTCTTTTAATAATTACTGAAACATTAACACAGACTAATATGCTTTTTTGTACCTTTATTTTTGTCCCTTTTGCAGTACTGTTCACACAGTCAGCGTAAAATTGAGAGAGTACCCTGTCCCCCTGTAGTATGCAGTTTTTATTGCAGTATTGATTATTTGCTTTGTGATGTGAGAATTGAATGTATGCCTGCCCTCTTGCTGTTACTCAGACTGTGATACTCCGGTCTAAGGAAAGATTTTCTTTGCTAAACTTTTAACAGATTACACATTTGCTTTATTAGTTCACTAACAAACCTGTGGACCATTGTCTGATTTGATCATTTTTGGCCATTTCCAGTGACAGAAAATATTTTTCATAAAGCTTCTGCTGTTGCCTTTGCTGTCATAGTTTTAGTAGCAATTGTCTGTACCCATTTTGAAAAAGATGTCCACTACTACTAGCAGGTATCTGTACCCTTCGTTTATTGTTGCAAGCGACCAGCATAATCTATTTGAACTGCATACCATGGCCCACCTGCTGGCTATACTCAGTGTAACTGAGGTTTTTTTTTTTTACTTTTAGCATTTACCTGCAAACAGATTATTAATGTCATGCATGCACAATTGTGATGTTTTATTACAGTTACCAAATAGGGTCTCTGCAGACTCGCATGCTTTTTGCTTAGTGCTGCACATGAGCACTTAATTATAATGTTTTAGAAAAATGCAAGCCACCTGGACTGTCTTGTTTTTGACCTTGTACATTTCAGTAACAGTAACATTTTATTTTCCCAACATTCCTTGTAACTCTTCATCCCAGCCTGGGAAGATGCAAGCTCACATAAAACAAAATCTCTTACTTTCTTCCCTTCTTGGGCATTCCAGACTCTGTAGACCATAGTACATTCCTGAACTCCTTTAGCACTTTCTTTACCTTCAGTCATCTGTTAATACCCTTGCAACTTGATATTAGAATGCAGTTGTAAAACACTTAGAATTATAATAAGTATTTGTAATTTGGCATAACTGTGCATACATTTAAACTTGGGTTTTATTTGTAGTATTATGTACTCAGTATGACTTTATATTAGTAATATTACTTTTGCATACCTTTTTGCCAGAGTCTCTGCTACTCCTGGTGCTGTTATACAATTACAAAAAATTGTAAAAAAACAAGAGAGATATTGGCTTAACTAACACATCTGTAAACTAATGATATTTACATTATTTACATTTGCTGTTGTCTGCCTTTTGCTCTTGCGCATTTTAAACAGATGCAGTTTAGGTGGAAAGAAAATACATGCATGTCAGCATTGTGACTTCAAATCTTTACTGCTTTTAAGTACTCTCATTTGATTTTCATGCACTAGAACTATTCTGTTATTTGAAATGGTGATTTTGAAATTACCTAACAGCTTAGCTATGAGAGGCTGTCCCTATGTGTATGTCATAAGAACGGTAGTTATACGTCTTACTTTACTGTTTAACAGATAGGTGTCTTGCTTTAACTGAATGAAAGTTTTATTTGTCCATACATTAAATTCTGCTGTGTATACTAACCATTTTCTAAATGTAGAGTAGAGTGTTGTAAATTATTTTCTGTCAGTGTAGCTAATTACTGTTGCTTTAATTCTTTACTAACCAGATTATTTTTGTCTTGTAAGTTTGCACAGGGCGTCTGATATTTCTCAGTATTCTGTTCTGCTGACTATAAAGCTCATACACTTCTGAAAAAAAGTCTGTCTCTTAAATGTACAGGAGATTCTGTCATTAACTGATTCGACTGTTGTTGTAACTTTGAAATTAACATTTTACATGTGGTGACAGGGCATACCTGTTTAACATCTGGAAATAATGCGAGTATATGACCCTTATCTGGTTTACTATTAACAACAGTCTGAACTGTATTATTATGACACTGTACACAGAAAGCAGTTTCATATGACTTGCACAATAAACATTTACTGTCATACCAATTATGTTTCTGTTTGATGCCAGTCAAACATAATCCATTTACATAATTCCTGACTATAACCTTTCCCTAATAAGGTTTTACATTTGCTAATATGCTGCTTATACAACCTCTGTGGTGTGTCTATAACTGACACATTAAGAATAATACTGTGTTTACTACCCTTGTTACTAGCCTGATTAACAGCATCCATGCTGTCATGTAACACAACAAAAATTTTCTTACCAAAATCCACAGAAGCGCAGTTGGCCAATCTGATCATCTGATAGATGGTTTAAAAACTTCTGTAGCTACTTGAAAAGCTGGTGAAATGAAGCTGGCAGTTGCAGATTCGAACCTGAGAATTCGCCGACCTGGAGAATGTATGGCACTGCTTACTTCTGCACAGCAGTCTCACTCTGGATTCAGACGTCTGAGGAACTGTACTGCTGCAAACTGTGGAAATTGAAGTTGTTTCAGTGAAGTGACCTTATACAAGGCACCACTCCCCCGTGTTAGAAATCAGGCAAGGCTCGCCATTGAAAAATTAAATGTAGATGTGCTTATGCTACTTTGGTGCCTTGGGAAAATAAGGTCTCATTACTGCACTAACCTTTGCAGACTATTAACCTCTCAAACTTTGTGCAGTACTAATAAAATAACATGTCTGTATAACAGACAGCATATACAATACTGTACAGTTTGCAGCTTTAATGTCTCAGGTTAAAAGTTTTAACAGCATGAAAGATGTTCTCCAGTATACAGATCTAACAAGAAATCAGGTCTGACATCATGCACTTTTAATGTCCTTTTTATATTTTTTCTTGTGCCATTCAGATTTTGTTCCATGAGAACAGCCTGTTGATAACAGTTTTGGAATTTATGTGATCTTATGCAGTCTGTTGATAAGCTACTTTGTGTTCTGTTTCAAGGTGAATTATATGACAGTTTAGGAGTCATTCTTGCCTCCATCCTGGTAGGGAGTTGTTCCTTCCTTGCACCTGTCTTTCAGGAATTTTTTTATTAGTACTTTTCCTTGACTTTAATAGCAAACAGAAATATGCATGCATTTAACTGATTATATTTTCGTGCACATATTATAGCAAACAGATGTGTACATGCATCTAACTAGCAAACAGAGATGTACATGCACTATTATTTTTACTACACATATATTTTACTAAACAGAAGTGTGTGTGTGTGTGTGTGTGTGTGTGTGTGTGTGTGTGTGTGTGTGTGTGTGTGTGTATCTATATATGTATATATATGTGTGTGTGTGTATATATATATATATATATATATATATATATATATATATATATATATATATATATAGCTAACAAAATAAAACCAATAACTTAATGTGGAATTACAATGCAATAATTATATTTGTGAAGTATGACAGAACAAGAAAATCTGGAAATATTGGAGTTTTTCAGAATTTGTTAGACTTGTGGAGGCCTCTAAAGCATATGCCCTACTTCATGTCATTAATGTGTGGAAAAGTGCTTTGGGGAGGGGAAGAGGAGGGAGAAAGTTAACTGTAAGTAAATATTTTTTTCTTAAATAGTACCAATTTTGTGGCATGTGGTTTTCTTTATATGTTATAAAGTTTTTTGTCAGTTATTTTTAAGTGTAATGGGGGATTGTAAACAGGTGCTGCTGTTCTTTTTTTTCTTTTCTTTCTACCTTCTTTTCTCTCTGTCTCTCTTCTTGTTCAAATTTAAGAAATGTAGGCATTACAGTGTATTTAAAAAACCTGGTTAAAAAGCTTGATAAAAGAAAATGTGTTTTTCCCATTCTTGCATGGGGAAATGACTGGATTAAAGACATTAGACTGATTTAGTAGCAGGTTTTAAGAGACACCAAGTAAATGAAAACACTGAATATTATGATACTTTTTTCTAGCAAATACATGTATGCTCAGTAACAATTCTGCAGCTGGTCTTCATGCTTCCATGCAAACAGTCTGATAATGAGAAACTGGCTGCCTGGTTCTCATGTCTCCATGAAGACAATCTGATAAAGAGAAACTTGCTACAGTTAGGTGGTGTGTGATTGGCCGAGAAAAAATAAAAGAGAAATTGGCTAGGAGATAATGTTCTCTGAAAGCATTCAGGTTTTTTTTCCAGAGTAGATAATGTTCTGTGAAAGCATTCAGGAGTTTTCCCAAGGTAGTTAATGTTCTCTGAAACTATTTAGGGGTTTTCCCAGCTGGGAGAGCTATAAAGATAAGATAAAACCAATCAGCATTTAGTAGAAGCACAGGCTGCGCCATGCATCTTAGCATGGATGATCTTTCTTTTAGGTTAACTCAATTCTGTGAGTGTGGCTGTCAGTTTGGGACTTTTTTCCCTGTTAGGAGGGTAAAACTTCAGTATATTTAAAGGTGTACATAGTTTCTATGTTAGTATTAAGTTAATAGCTTTTAGGGGTCCATTCTTTTTTTTTTTGAGGGCTTTCAATAAAACAAAACGTTTTATGAGATGTGACACAGGCTTAAATGTATTTGACAAGAAACATATAAAAGTTCAACGTGCCAAACAGTGTATGCGTGTAACAGAAAAGCTGGAACTAGACATTTAACAAAAAAGGTGTTGTACATAAAAGGTGGGAGTAATAACTTTTTAATACAACAGTGCTTTGTTTAATGTCTTTAAATGTAAATGGCCTCACAGATAAATACAAACAAGAAAGAGTAGTGAATTATATTAAAAAGCATAGAGTGCAAATAGCTATGTTACAGGAGACACATTTAGAAAGAACTGAACATGTGAATTTGATAAAGTCTTTCAGAATGGTTATTCAGCAGAATATCTGGGGCAGAGGAAAAGAGGAGTACTTATATTAATTGCAAGAGGAGCTCCAATAGTGATAGAAGAAGATAAAAAAAATAATAATGGCAGATTTTGTAGTGCTAAGGGGCTACTGGCAAGGAGGAGGATTACACTGGCATGTATTTACATTCCACCCTAAAACTGCTGTAATGGAGCTTAAGAAAATTCTGGAAGAAGTAATCTGTTTTCAGCAAAGAATGTTACTTATAGATGGGGACTGGAATTTGATTTGTAGCAGAGAAGATGTGTCTGGGGGACCCAGAAGGGAAAATATAACAAAGGAGGGTAGATTTTTGAAGAAATTTACGAAACTCTTTGGCATGGAAGATGTAAATTTAGCAACAGGAGTTCAGAGAGAATTTGCATATTATACCCCCCAGATATAAAAACTGGACTAGGCTAGACAGAATTTGCATTTCACAGGAACATGTGCATTCAGATGAAGGTCTTGATACCCACCCAATAACTATTTCAGATCATGTGCCAATAATAGCTAAAATAAAACCAGAGGGTAATGAAATAAAAATGAGACATTGGTGCTTTCCCACCTATCTGTTGAAAAGAGATGAATTTAAGGAATGGGTATTGGAGATTATTCAGGAACTGTTAGAGAGGATATAAATTTCTTCTGAAAATGTAGCTAGGGAGTGGGATAAAATTAAGGTGGAGTTTAGAAATAGGGTGGAAATAAAAGAAAGGGAGCTATGGTTAAGAAGTAACAAGAATTACTTAGAGGGATTAGCAAATGTTAAAGTATTGCAGAATGGGGGGAATCTCGCAGAACAAGGAGAGGCTCAACTGCAGAATACTATGCAGAAAATAAGGGATTACTGGGATAATAAGCACAAGCTTAGAAAGATTGCTGTTAAGCAACTATTTTTTGATAACATCAGAGCACAAAAACTTTTAGTATGATGACTCAGGCAACAGAACGTAGAAAGGGCTGTCACCAGACCTAGGGAGCCTATAACAAAGAAGGTTACGAGATCCTGTAGAGGTATTAGACATATTTTGGAAATTGTATGAGAGTCTCTATAAAGCAAAGAAATATGAAAATTGAGAAAAGATAGAAATGGAAATGTTTGTGGAAGAATTAAATATGCCAAGGTTAGAGGTAGATGAGGCTAAAGTACTAATTTAAAATAGGAGGAGATGAGATAAAAATTGTGATGTTATAACCAATTTACAGGAAAGTCCCCATGAATGGATAGTATTCCTGTGGAAGTTTGGAAGCGAGGAGGAAAAAGATCTGGGAGGTTTTGTTTAACACTATCTTAAGAAGAGGAAGAGTACCACCATCCTGGAAGAAATCAGTGGTAGCTGTAATACCTAAAGATGGTAAATATCCATTAGATCCAACTTCATACAGGCCCATTTCAATATTAAACCATTATTATAAAGTGTTAATGTCTATAATGGCTAAAAGAAGGGCAAAAGTAATGCCAAAACTGAGAAATATGGATCAGTGTGGTTTTGTGGAGGGGAGGCAAACATTTGACAACATTTACAGAACACTGATGATCCAGAGGGAAGCAGAATTTAAGAAAATACCATTGTTGTTGGTGGGCCTTGATGCAGAGAAAGCGTTTGACAGAGTAAGCTGGGACTTTGAGCAGGGCAATGGAAGCGTTTGCATTTCCTGAAAAAAATTATAAGGTTGATTAGGAGAATATTTGAGGGATCGGAGGAGAAAATTAAAGTGGGTGGGTTCCTCTCTGATAACTTCTGTTTGAGCAGAGAAACCAGGCAGGGGTGTCCTCTTTCCCCTTTGTTATGTACACTATATTTAGAACCATTGGCAGAGAAAATAAGAGACTCAGAAATTCAACAATATAATTGGTATGGTAGTCAAGAAAAAGCTTGCTCTGTTTGCAGAGGGTATTATTTTATACCTGATAAAACCAGAAAAGGACATTTCAGTGTTGCAGTACATTTGGAGGCAGTTTCAGATCTTTCCTGGATATAAAATTAATGAATCTAAAACAAAAGTAATGGCTGTAAATTATGTACCCACACACAAATTGGTTCTGCAATATTCATATTTATGGGGACATGATAAAATGAAGTACTTAGGAGTATGGATTAAAAAGATTCTGGTGTGGCAGCTAAGGATAAGTGGGAAGAGACTAAATAAAAGATAATACAAAAAGTGAGAAATTGGAAGCAGTTTTATGAGGATCTGGATAGCAAGATACAAGCAGTTAAAATGTTTTTAGTCCCTTTAGTTTTGTACACAGATCAGGCATATTTGTATCAACCAGAGAAGAGAGGAGAAGGTGTGGATTGCAGTTAATAAAGAGCCAAAGGATTTTATCTGGAAGGGGAAGACAGCAGGAGTCAAATGGGATAAGCTGATTCTTCCAATTGAACAAGGTGGTTTGAAATAAAATGATGAAACAGGGTGGAGAGGGCTCACGAAACTGGGGGAGACTGGGAATTTGAATGCAGATCCTTAAGGAGAATGACAGTAACCATACAGAATATTGTACTCATAAAGTAGCAGAAAGTACTCTTAAGAACTAAACCAACACAGGAATGGAGATTCTGGCAATAGGGATGACTGCAATTAGGGATACAAGCAATAGGCAAGAGGGGGATGGAATTTATGGGAGAAAACTGGAAAAAGAACCAAGGAATTGGGAGCAAATAATGAGAGAGGGAAAGTAAAAGAATGGGAAGAGGCCAGGAATTTATTTGGACTGCATGCTAAAGATTGCCTTCCCTATCAATAATTGATATTAGAGTATTGGCAAAGGGAAATAAATAAAGGGACGTAAGCAAAAGGCCAGAACTGGTAGAATTGTTAGTAGAATCGAGATCAGAAGCTGCTGTTGAAAAGGAAAGATTAGTAGACCATACAAAATATTGCATGATAACTATAAGAATCAATCAGAGGAGGTTAGAAAGGATTGGCAAGAGAGACTGGATAAGTGATTCTCCCAAATATGCAACAAAGTCTAGAAGATGTAGGATCTTTGCATAGAAGTATTTACATAGGTTTTTATACTCCAAGTAGATACCAAAGAATTTTTACTCCAGTAGACAGCAAATGCTGGAAGTGTGATGGGAAAGAAAGAGGCAATTGGGAACATATTTTCTGGAAGTGTTAATAAGTTGACATACTTTAAAGATTCCCTGCAGACTTCTCTGTCAGAAATACTGGGTGAGCAAATTGGTTTAACTAAGGAAATAATTTTTTGAGCTATAATACCAAATCGGATTTGCTTGGACATAGTAATGCCTTGCTGAGTATGATTATGGTGGCTGGCAAAAAAGCAATTACTAGAAAATGAAAATTAGAGTCTAAACCAACTGTACTGTTGGTAGTGAATATAATAATGGCGATAAAACAACTGGAATTGGGATCTTTAGAAAAGGGTAGAAGCAAGTTGCATAGAAAAAAATGTGAATTGTGTGAACAGTACATGCCGAGGAGGAATGAGGCTTAAAAGAAGACAGGATTTGAATGGGCTATGTAATGTTTGGCTGACTATGACTGGATAGATTATAAGTGATGTTTAATGTTTGCAACTAAAATTATGTCAGTATGGTTTGGTTTTCATTTATATAAATGTACAATTGTTAAATTATCCTGAATGATGTAGGCAAAGATGTTTTTGTCAAAAAACAACAGATATAGAATAACAATAGGACTGATAATAACCATGGCTAACAGTAACAAAAGTACAAAGGGATATCCCTACAAAGTCTTATCTTTATACTTAGTCTCCTACATACTGTTGAAGGGCAATCTATGCCTGGCCTTCAAACCAGCCTCTAATCCACCTTTTTGGACCTGTTTCACATCCGTAAAACAAATTCTGTCAGAAATGCCCAATGTAGTGACCGTGACCTCACCTGCAACATAAATAACACATGTTGGAGGGGCAGGTATGTGTCTCAGAGACTACCCCTTCTCTATAACAGGGTTCTCATCCATGTTATGTAGACTCCATGCAGTTTTTCAAGCATAACTCGGATTAGTGGATGGGTATTCGTAAGTTTACCTGATATCTGCCACATATGTCACTATTAGAAAGAGGAAGCCTGTAAATTCTTAACCACTCATTCCCAAGTTATACGTCCCATAAAAATGAATGGTATCATAGCGTATTAAGTACATTTGGGAAGCATTGATAGGCTTAAAAAGGTTCTTGGGGTGATTAGCCTAGTAATCACCTAGGAACTTATAAGCCACTTCAGAGCATATTTTCAAAAACACTTTATATAAAGCACATCCAAGGCTTCCTAGAATGTTAATATCATTGCAAAAATATGATCTTTATGTTCAGTTTAGTTCTGGTAAGCTAATTCACTAATTATTAAATATCTTCAGGTGTGTAAGGAAGACATGGTAGAGAAAAAAATAGAAGTATTGCCAGGTGTTTCTCATTTGCTGGTAACTCCTAAGAAATTGCCAGAGCTCAAAACGTTTACATAAGATGAATGAAACTGTGATTATTTTATTGTCACTTCAGCATGGCCAGATAATCCTTTGCTGGAGCTTATTCTATACAGGGATGTGCTTTCATTTCTTCAAGAACCATCATTCCTACATAATTTTATTAGAAGCATATTTAACATAATGAAGGAATCATAGATAGGAGTGAGCAAGTGCAAGAAAAAAAAAAAAGCACTGTTACTTCTTTATATTGGATAGGTGTGTCTGAACAAATACAACATGTTTTATTTCATTAGAGACTTAGTGACATACTGGCTAAGATATTTGCCTCACAGACACCCGCATTCAGGCTTTGATCCTGACTCCTCTAGTTACTATTCTTGTGGAGTTTGCATGTTTTTCCTGTTTCTGCATGATAATATACTGATTGTTTCTACCTCAAGAATGGAAAGTACAGTACTGGGTTTAAACTTACCCATTCCAATTGAATTTGAGGTCTGCCAGCAGAGTGCCCCTAAAAATGAATGGAGTCACGGATCACAGCATAGAGTCTAGGTGGTGCCTATCAAGGGAATAGTCATGTAGATAAACCACTTTAGGCATTAGCTGGGTTGTGAGGTACAAGAAAAATGTGGACTGCAGATTTGATGCTGCATTAGGACTAGCCACTCCTTGGTATAAAGTTATTTGGTCATCTCAGATATTGCGCCTAAAAAAGAGCATGGGTCTTTGTCAATGCTACATGAGTTTTGGACCTGGCCTACTTTGACCTATATTAGATTTCCCTGCTAACAGTGGGAGGAGACTGATGCAAGCCTGTGTCTGTCAGAAAGTCAAGCAGCCTTGGGTCAGTATCATTACTCAGACTGGGTTATTTGGGGTAACTCTGCTGAACAAACGTTGGACATAAAGCTAATGATTCTGCCAAAAATGAACTAAATGTTTAAAAAAAATGAACTAAGGATTACTAAATTGAATATAAGTTAACTGCAACTGCAGATTAGTTGTAGATGGCTTGAGGAGACTGGATATTTTATGTATCCAGGAGACTAATTGTAAGGATCTGTGACCCAGAGACTGTTAACCAGGAGCGAACAGACTAGAAATGGTGTGGCAATTGTGTAAGAGTGATTCTGCTGAAGTCAGTGAAAGATGTCATTAGAATCTGTGATATTCTCATGGCAATCAGACTTAAGTGAAAGATGAGCAGTCTTCATGCTCTTGGATTGTGATCCACAGCAGGTCTGTGATGCTGAGAGAAAGAAGGCATTAGGGCATTAGGTGCAAGACCACCTTGATAAAGCAGACCAGAATCAGTTGGCCTTGTTAATGAAGGATATGAATTGGTCATATGAGAATTGCATTGATCCACATGGGTTGGATCAGGAAACAAGAATAATAAAGGAGAAGTCATTCCAGACTTTTTTCTGGTAAATCTTAAATACATAATCATAGCCAATACATGGTTCACCAAGAGACCATCACAAGGTTACATACAGGAGTGAATGACAAAGGTGTTGCCAAAACTGGTAGATATGGATCAATATGTTTTTGTGAAGGAGAGGCAAACAGTTGACAGCATTAATAGAACAATGATAATCCAGAAATACTACTGTTGGCGGTGGGTCTTGATGCAGAGAAAGCATTCAACAGAGTAAGGGAATTTGAGTAGAGCAATGGAATTATTTGAATTCCCTGATGCATTAATAAGGTTAATTAGGTGTATTGAACAACACACGTTCTTTGAAGAGCACACCACAAAAACAGTGTAAATGTATTAAGCACTTTTGTTCTTTAATGACTAGAACTGCTTCAGTCAGAAGTAGTTCTGGTAATTGAAGGAACAAAAGTGCTCAGTACATTTGTCATTTCCATGGTGTGCTTCTCAGAGAACATGTGTTGTACAGTTTTCAAAGTTTTATCATTTATCGTTCTTTGCACAGCTTGGTGTTTATTTCAGTTAGGGGTGAGTGTGTGTGTGTGTGTAGATATATATATATATATATATATATATATATATATATATATATATATATAGATAGATATGTATATGTGTGTGTATATTTATATATATATATATATATATATATATATATATGTATATTTATAATATATATATATATATATATGTATATTTATAATATATATATATATATATATATATATATATATATATATATATATATATATATATATATATATATATATATATATATATATATATAAATGATTGGAGGCAAGAATTAGTGAGAGGGTTCCCCTCCGATAAGTTGTGTTTGAGTAGAAGAACTAGGCATGGGTGTCCTCTTTCCCCTTTATTTCCCACTGGCAAGGAAAATAAGAGGCTTAGAAATTCAATGATGTAATTGGTATGGAAATTAAGAAAAGTTGGCTTTGTGGGTGATTTTATTTTGTATTTAATAAATCCGGAAAATGACATTTAAGTGTTGTGGAACATTTTGAGACAGTATCACATCTTTTAAGGATATAACATTTAATAAAAAGAAAACAAAGACTAAAGCCATCAAATATGTAGCCGCACTCATATTAGTTCAGCAATACCCATATTTATGAGGGCTTGATAAGATGAAGTTTTTAGGAGTATGGATTAACAAGTCTTCTGTTAAGGCAGTAAAGGATATGTGGGAAGAGACTAAACAAAAGATAATACAGAAAACTGAGAAATTGGAAGCTCTTGCTTATGGATATGGATATTAAGATCCAAGCAATGAAAATGTTTAGTTTGTATAGTTTGATATACAGGTCATGCATATTTTTATTAATTAGAGGAGAAGTTGTGGACAGTAATAAAGAATTGAAGGAATTTATACAGGAGGGAAGAGTGCAGGAGTTAAGAGGGATAAGCTGATCCTCCCAGTAGAACAAGGTGGTTTAGTATTACCTGATTTGAATAGCAATTTTAGAGCTGCATAAAGGCTGATATACATAATGCAGGCAGAAGGTTATAGCTCAGAGTGGAAAGGGATGATGATGAAACGGGGGGGGGGGTAGAGATCAAGAAATCAAGAGTGGGATTTTAGATGCAGGTCATTGATATATAAAAAAGAGAAAATACTACAGGGGTAAAGTACCTCCAAACAAAACACTTAGTGAAGAAACGTATAAAGAAATGGTAGGTACCCCACGACAATTGAAGCAAACCTCTTAAAGTGAGTTAAACAATGTACTTCTTTATTCCAACAAAAAAGTAAGCGCTTTTGCGTCTCCAAGGATGCTTCATCAGACTTTAAAACAGTTACAAAAAATTCAAAATCCCTTTAAATACCATTTTCTTTTTAGCATAAGCCAATAAGGAGGCTAATAAAAATCACATGATAAGCACTCTTGTAAAATTTCCTACTAAACTAATGCTTTGCATAACCAACCTAGAAAATATATATAAAAAACTTACATTTTTGTTGGAATAAAGAAGTAATTTTTTTAACTGACTTTAAGAGGTTTGCTTCAATTGTCGTGGGGTACCTACCATTTCTTTATAAGTTTCTTCATACAGGTCATTGAGGAGAAGAAGAACAGCCATGCAAAACATATTCTAACAACTATGCCATCATGAGAACGGAGAAAGGAAATTTTGCCAGTAGGGATGACTGTAAGTAGGGTTATAGAAAATAATCAAGAGGGAGCTAGAATGTAGTGGAGAAAACTGGTGAAGGAATCAAGGTATTGGGCAGCAATAACTAGATTGGGATAAGGCCAAGAAGAAGTTTGAACTGCAGGTTAGAGACCGTCTTCCCTACCAGAGATTGATAGACAAAGTGAAAGGGGTAGGAGAGTCCTAAGTGAAAGACCTGCACTGGTACAGTTTTTAGTTGAATCTTGAACAGAAGCTGCAGTGAAAAGGGGGATAATTAATAGGGCATATAAAATATTGTATGATAACTATAAGAATAAATTAAGGGAGGTTAGAAAAGACTGGGAAGAGAAACTTAAAAAGCAATTTGAAATGGAAGAATGGGGGACGGCATATGTATGGCTTCTAAGTGGGCAACAAAGTCTTCAAAGGCTTAGGACTTTTTGCTTGAGTGTGTTTGCATAGGTATTTTTTATACCCCATGCAGATTTCAAAGAATTTTTCCTCAGGTAGATAGCAAATGTTGGAGGTGTGATGGGCAAGAAAAGGGTAACTAGAAACATGTTTTTGGGAGTGTAATGAGCTGGCAGTTTTAAAAAGTCCTCTGCAGGGTACACTTGTCAGAAATACTGTGGAACCAAATGGCTGTAACTCAGAAAATGATTTGTTTGAGATGGGACACCAGATCTGAATTGCCTAGACAATGTAAGACCTTATTAAGTTTAATTCTGTTCGCTTCCAAAAAAAATAATTACTAGAAAATGGAAATCTAAACAAACTGTATTTGAAGTATTGAAGACTGTAAGAGAGACAAAAGAACTGAAATGGGATCGTTAGAAAAGGGAAAAAGCTTATTACATAGAAACAGAATTTCTGGGAACAATACTTGCAAAATAATGCTCAGGAAGAGGAGTGAGGATGAAGGAAAGGTAAGAACTGAGCAATTTATGTAGTGTTGCATTAAATGACAGTTATGGCAAAGAACATATGTAATGTACAATGCACGTAAATGAAAAAATGTTAAAATTGTTTGCTTTTGTATTACTTCATGTCCAGCTATGTCTTAAGTTATAATTTAGTAAAGGTATTAAAAAAATATTACAAACAGGACTGATGAACATGCAACTCGGGTAGACTTCCTCCTTAAGAAGAGACAGTGAAGTCAAATTAGAGATCGCAAAGTTATCTCTGTTGAAATAGTTGTGTTCCACCCCCCACCCCCCAGCATAAACCATTGCTGGCCACATTCATCTACAAACAGTGGTCAGGGAAGGGTCTGTGTTCAACAGAGGCTAGAGTGAAGATGTTGGAGTTGATTGGACTGAAAGCACACGGGTTTAGGCCAAGTACGCATGGCCATATAACCTCAGGAAGAAGAGGAAATGAGTGGAGCTGAAGACGAATGGCACAGTCTGAAAATAGCTTGTGTGAAGATGGTAGAACATATAGGTGGTCAAACCAGGTATGGAAATAAGGTACATAAGGAAAGTGGGAGATGGAAAATACTGACAAAGTTAAGAACAAGGACTGGTTGCAGCTGCTCTCTTAGTCTCTTAGCCAGTGCTAAAAAACATGGCATCAGAAAAATTCTACCAGCATCTGGAAAGTGACTCAATATATTACAAGTCCTGTCAGGTTGCAAGGCAGCTACAAAAACTGAAGAAGGTATTTGATGAAACCTTTATAAGGATTACCAGCAGAAATCTGGTAAATCAGTCCAGAGGACAGATAAAAGGGGTGCTTTGAGAACACTCTGAATGAAGAAAACCCCACAGACACTGTACTGCTGCATACATAGCCTACAATGAAAGAGGAAGATGACACCTCAGAAATACATAGTACACCAAGGAAGGTGAAGTCATGGAAACTGACAGGCTCAGACATGTATGATAAAGATGTTGGGTGCTTTGGAGAGAAATGGTTTCCTAGGTTACTCATTACAGTATGGAGAGCAGGTGCACCCCAGATCATTGGAAAATGAATATTCTAGTGTCATTGTACAAGAGCAAAGTGGGCCCTGCCAACTGTGGCAGTACAGAAGTATAAAACTGCTGTCACACTACATGAAAGAAGGTGATTGATGAATAATAATGCTTAGGGTAGTAGAAAGTAAAATAGGCAGTTTGGGTCTAGATCAGATTAAGATACAACCAACATTTACAGTGAGACTTTTAGAGAAAAAGCTAAAGATGACAAATGTCCAACTAGGCATTCCTTGACCTGGAGAAAGCATGCAACAAGGTCCCAAGAAAGCTGATTTGGGCAGTCCAGCAACGGTTATAAGTCTGGGAAACATTGTTGGAAATACTGCAGACTGTATACAAGGACTCAGTGACACAAGTACAAAGCAATGCGTTCGGACTCTTAGAGGGGTTCCCAGAGGGAGTGGATGTGCATCAGTGTTCAGCATTGACATCACCCTGTTCATACTGGTGACAGACTACTTCAGCAAGCAGGTGGAAAGGGACAGATCAACAAAGCTGTTATACGCAGTCGCTATGTCGTTGCAAGCAAACTCTGAACAGGAACTTTAGCATATTAAAGAGGACTAAAATGTGAAACTCAAAGTCTGTGGATGGAACTGAGTAGAGACAAGACAGTGCTAATGGCAACAAATGGGCTATTCAGAAGAGATTGAAACGTGAGCTAGAAAGGAAGGTGGTGGAGCAGATTAACAGCTTCAGGTATCTGTGAGATGTGGCTGAGGAGAAGGTAAATCATGAAAGAGGAGGTCAAAGCTAGAATCAGATGTGCTTCAGTCAGATTGTGCCAAGTGTCAAGGATAGCATGTGACAGAAGAATGCCAAAAAAAGCTGAAAAGTAAGGTGTACAAAGCCGTGGTTCAACCAGTGCTTTTGTATGGCACATCAGACCTGTGCATTGAAGGCAGAGCAGCTAAGGAATCTTTAAGTGATGGAAAATGCGAAGACCCTTAGATGTATAGTGGATGCACACTGTGGGAAAGATCAAGAAGGGAAAGACATCAGAGCAGAAGCTGAAGTAGCCCCAGTTACAGAGGAGGTCAAGGAGAACAGATTGTCACACATACAGGAAAGTAGATGATGACTTAAGAAAGACAGGAAGAGGGCAGGAGGGGAAACAAGGTTAGAAACAAGGTTAGGAGAGTGTCCCTGAATTGAGAGAGGTAGCAATAGTCAGTGCCACATGTAATAAAAAAAAAAGGGGGGGGTTGATTTTTTTTTCTTTATCTAGATAGATTTGGATGCGGTTTATATATGTATATAATATATAGCTATATATATATATATTTGTCTGTGTGTGTGTGTATATGTATATATATATATATATATATATATATATATATATATATATATATATATGTATATATATATATATATATATATTTGGGATATATATTTATTTATTTTTTTATTTTAAATAACTAAAAGGCTTAAATCATGGGCATTGAATCCTAATTATGTAAAATATTAGAATGTTAACAATCTGTCATGGCAAATCTATTTAAACATCCATCAAAAATAAGTTAAACATAATAAAAATAATTGCAAGTATTTAAAATTGTTTTAAAATATAACTTTTCCGAAGTTTGAATGACTGCCTCTGCCAGGCCCATAGCAGATCCTCCTAGGAACACTGTGGGCTCACATGCTAGAATCAGTGAAAGGTATCTGAATCCAATGGACCAGAGCTAGATATGCAGAAAAAATCTTTATGTATGTTTCAAACTAGACACTTGGAACTGTTAGCAGCCCCTCTCCTGATGACCAAAATGTACGATTTGAACAACTCTTTTAAGGTTAAGTACAGCTTGGTAGGTGAATGCAAGAGACTTTAATGCACATCTGACAGCCAGTACAGATTTCCAGCACAGACATAATATGGGAACAGCTTGCTCACAGAGTTCTGTACTTGCTGTGGGTGAACCTGATCACTTAAGGGAGAGAAGGTTGTAGTAGTAGTCACGTTTTTTTTTCCCCAGTTTTTTTCTCTCTACCTCATTGATCACCTCCTATTTCCTCCTCGCTTCATTAGCCTTTTCATTCTGCTGCTAGGTGAGAGCTTTATGGCCCTTCCCGAGGTTTATAGGTGTGCCACAGAGAGTAGACATAATTTTTGTACTCTGTCTTAATCTCAGTGTGCATGCTTGGTTTTCAGCATGTAGTAGGCATCAGTGAGTGTGTCGAGTGTCGTCACTTCCTTCCACTAGCAACATATAACCCCTTATGGCAGCTCTTCTTATGTAATCTCAGGCTCCCACCAGGGATTATGGAATGGGGCTGAGCGCCTGTACTTGTGCCATACACACTCTGTCTCACATTGGTGGGATGAAAAAGCAGTGCCATTCCTGTCTTCCCAATGCCAGTTTCAACAAATAGCTGAACCGTTGTTCAGATTCTGTCCACCTGAGTTCTAGTCAGGGTTCATCCTACACCAACAGAGATTGTTTGTGTTGCAGTAGTCAAGGTGAGATGACACTAAAGCATGAAGTGCCATCTCAAGGTCTGAAGATGAAATATAACACTAGATCCAGGCAATACTTTGCATATGGAAATAAAATGTCTTGATGACAGACCACGTCTTTCGGTGTTAGCCTAATGTCAAGAATAATGTCCAAATCTCAAAAGAGGACACAGATTTGATCTGATTCCCTCCATACCCAATCAAAGGAGACAGCAAAGGAACATTAGGTGGTACCATTGCAGGGGTGCCTCTCGTATATAATAAATGAAGCCGTTTTATTTACCAGAATGGAGCAAAGCTTTAGTCTTAATTGGGTTGAACTTGAGATGATTACCAGTCATCCACTTAAGGATGGAGTCCATGGAGTTTTCCAAAAGAGAAAAGTATAACACATTTTTCAAGGAAAGGAGAGGTATAGCTGAATGTTATCATAAGCTTGGTAAAAATGAATATTGCTTCTTGTAGTGACCTCCCAGAGCAGTAGCATATACATTGTAAACAACAAGGGAGTCGAAATCAAGTCCTGTGACACATGGTAAGTCAAGTTTTATGAACCTGACTAAGTCAAACTTGAAACTACTTCTTGACACTGTTGCAAGACCTGTCAGTGATGGCACTTAATAACCTGCCACATATATTCAGGTGCTTGATCAGGTTACTGTGGTCCATAGTATTAAATGTTCCGGGGAGACAGGGAAGGACCAAGATAGAATGCTGATGTTGGACTTGCCAAAAGATCATTAACACATGCTTGTCTTTATGCTTTGTTTGGTCTTAAGCACAGACTGACAAGGACCAAGAATGCTATCAGATGTTAGATCTGAGTGCAGTTGTGCTTAGACTACCTTCTCAATTACTAGTAATGTACCACAGGTCTCACTTTTGGGCTGTCTCCTATTTGGCATATATTTATCAGACCTTCAGGCCAGCATTCCTGCACTGTAGTTAACTAAGTTTACAGACAACTGTAAATTGGGTGTTATTTGGTCCTGACTCACAATTGTTCCAGCATGGTCAGACCATGTTAATTGGTGCAAGGGCAATGGTATCAAATTAAATGTAAAAAAATGTAGCATAGTTCATTCTGGTAAACAAAATTGTACTATATAGGATAGGCACCTCAAATTGTACACTGAAAGGGACTGAGGCACTCTTGTTGATAATCCCTTATTTGACCACCTTGTCTCCACAGCAGTTCAGAAATCCTTCTATCTGGCCCATCTATTTTCCATAAGTATCTCCACTAGATCTATTGAAGTCTTAATTCCCACTTGCTCATATCTTATCATATCCATTATTAAATATAATGCACCTTTTGGCATGTATTTATCTAAACATATCGCACAACTTGAGAGACTTCAAAGATTCATAACTAAAAAATAAATCCTAGTTAACAGGAGACTGCCAGCCCTTTCTCAGTACTGTGACTCCTACTTGAAGATCTATGTCAAGCCTTTTGGACCATGTAAGATCGAACCGTATTTGACCTCCTATTCCTTTGCAGAATTAATGGTACTTCAACTATTCTGTTAAAAAAAAACTAAATCTTCGTCAATAGATAAGACATGGCATGGTAGATCCACATCCCAAAGTATCCCTCACCTCTAGAGCAAACTTCCACCATATGTCAAGCAGAGTAGTACCTTTACTACCTTCATACTGAACCTGGATAATTGAATGGGCAGCCTGAAATTCTCCCCAGGTCTGTCTCATCTTGCCTTCTTTGAGGTTAGAGGAAACTGTTGAATAGGGTAGTTTGGCTAGGCTTTAAATGGTCTGCAAAATGATTACCTATTATTTACTTTACTAATATAAGATCTGATGTTCACTTTTCCTTCTTTCCTAAATGCATGGGTCTCGGATGCCATCACTAATCCAGCCCAGGCCATTTCTAATCTTTGGATCCGGTGCTCATTCTCCTACCCTACCCACAATCCCTTGTTTAAGGAACAAGCTACCCCAAATCTCATTTGCCACTATCAGTGCTTGATATATCTTGGTGCTCAGGACTAGTTTTTTGGTTCACAAAAACAAATTTTTTTAGATAAATACCTTAACTTTTTTATCTTTCCAGCATTTATACTACAGTTTCCTCCATGTTTATCTCTCTTTCTGGCTGGCCTTTCACTTATATAAACTTAAAAATACAAAAAAATAGTATTTAAGTCATAGTTCTGTCATGCCTAATAGTATGGACTTTTTGGCCTTTTAAAACTATCTTCTCTTTTTTTTTTCTTCCTTTATTTTTAGTTGTGTGTTCACTGCCTGAGGCCTTCTCATCTCGATGTTGCCTACCCAATTACAAGGCTTTCTGTCAACAAGCCATCATAGAGGGATATTGCAAGCTGATTTTAAAGAGCCTCCTACAGTCCACTGTAGGATCGGGGAAGTTTGCGGCTGCTGCTTTTTCCCGTTCCCCTTCTCCCTCATCAAAAAAGCCTCATAAATTTAAAGTAAAATAAACTGAGAGAAAAGGAGAAAAAAATCAAAATCTACCAAAAAGAGATCTCTGGATCCAACACCCATATCGGCTTCACCAGCTAAGATCTCCAGACCGTCGAACCAATGCTGTTTTTGAATGTGATAATTATCAGATCAGTAAGTCAGCCTAGGTTTTCTCCGGATCTTTTCTCCGGATCCTATCTCCTCTAGGCTTTGATCTCCAATCCTGCTGGATACGCCTTGTTATCCTGTGAGACCTCCTCCATCTACTTTATCTCTGAGGTCAGTTAGATGATCTCAGAGCCTCAATGAAGCAGACCTGGACAGGATGATAAGGCATTTCCTTCAGACCCATATTCAGTTGGGAGTACTCCTGGCTCTAACTACCATCATATCCAAAAGAACCATCTATTCCATTCACTCATTAATGGCTCCTTCTCCAGTCTGACCTCTTGTATTGGAGTTCCTGGATCTGTCTCTTGCCCACAGTTGATCTGCATCTGAGCCAAAGCTTCATACTTGCTTGACTCCAATGAGTTCTTTGACAAAGTTGGCTCCAACAATGTAGGAGTCTCTGAGCCGAACTGTTGTCATTAACTCTAACTGGGTAGGATCAGATCCAAGGTATTTGTATCCTTTTGTTCCTCTGGGGCATCAGCACTTGATAGTTTAGCTATGGCAACAGCCTTGGATCCTAGTGGAATGGCTCCTAGGGTTGAGCCACCTTCAAGAGTTTCAGCTCCAACAAAAATGCTCCCCGGATCCATATTAAGCTTGGTGTTTGAGGTTTTTAAGAGAGTACTCTGTCAACCTAGAGAGAGGTCTTCCTCTTCAGAACTGGAGCCAACCCTCCCTCATAGGATTTCCCAGGGTTTGCAGCCAGTTTCAGAGAGTCTAGAGTCTGTTCCCCCAAGGAAGATGATGTCTGTTTCTGATTCCTGCCCTGAACAATCCACAGAGAAGGTTCACAGGAAACAGAAGTGCAAGAATTTCCCAGTCGAATCCCTGACCACTGATGATTAATTTGATGAGGGCAAAGGTTCTCACAGATACTCCCTTGATCATGTCTCACTTGTACAGATTCTTGAACTTCTTAGACAGAAAGGGGGTTGGTCCTAGAAAGCACCTTCTCTGGAGGAGTCAGTTTTTCTTGAAGCTTTCAGTTCTGGCCCATCTACTTCTTGGACATTCCCCCGGCTGATGTGATAATCAACCTGATCTCCTCCCTGACATAGAAGGAGCAAAGCAAAGTTGAACCTATTACCCATAAAGCCCGACAAAGTTTTGTTTGCTCCCAAAGACCATCTGCGTTGGAGTAAGGGTCCCATAGTAGATTATGTGGTAGTGGTGACAGCCACTTAGAAGGAGCTTGCAAAAGAAAGCTCCTCTGTCCATCCACCAAATAGAGTTGCATGCATTGGACAGGCTTAGGAAGCATGTCTGTGCTTCATCTACTTTTACAGTGAGTGCTTAATTACTTGGCTTACTTCACCCTTTTACAGAGAGATTTGGCAAAGGAAATCTCCAATTCCCCCCAGGGACCTTGACTACAGATCAGAGAAAGTCCATTGATTCACAATTGGTTGCCATGCAATCTATGCACCTTATCTCTGATGCCACAGAGGGTGTGTCTAGAGCAGCTGACACAGGCATTTCCATAAGAAGACACACCTGGGTGTGGTTATGCGATTTTTGTGGAGCATTTCAAGACATCCTTCATTACCCACCCTTATGATGGATCAGCTTTATTTGGTCCCAAAGTGATAGAGACCATCTCAAGAAGTGAGCAAAATGACATATCCCTATCTGCCATAAGGCTCAAATTCTCTACCCCCCTCAAAGGACCTTTTCCAGAAACAAGAAGGAAGGAAAGTGAACATGATCTTGTAAATCCTAGGGCTTTGCATCTTAACGCTTCTGGAGAAAGAGCTCCCAAAGACAGAGGGGAAACTCTTATAATAGGCATCAAGCAAGGGGCAGAGGTGGCCCACAAAACCAAGGCTTCAGGGTCCATTCTCAGAGACTCCTTTCCAGTGCTCCTGGTAGGTTACTCAACTGTTGCACTCTGGAGGCAGTTTGGGGTGCTTATCCCTGCATCCAGCAACCAATACATCTATTACTTAAGACACACAGGTGCAGAGCATCATAACCAGAGGCTGTTTCATTCCCTACCATACCCTTCATTCATGTCTCAAAAGAATTCCTGATGTTCCACCCATGCAAAATGAAGAAGCTGTTTCATGAGTAAGGAAGCTTCTAAAAAAATTAGTTATCCAAGCGGTCCCTTCAGACCAGAAAAGATCCATAATTTATTCCGGATTCTTTTTAGTGCCAAAGAAAATTGGGGACCCAAGACCAGTTTTGGATCTGAGTTACTTGAATTAGTTTGTGATGTGAACACAGTTGTAGATGGTCATGGTTCAGTCCATTTTTCCATTACTGAGGAAGAATGACTGGATGTGCTTGACAGATCTTCAGGATGCACACTACCACATAAGGATGTACAGATGCTCCAGGAAGTGTCTTCACTTCCAGCTAAGAGTCAATCATTATCAGCTCAGAGCTTTGCTCTCTGGTCTCACCACAACTCTCCCAAGTGTTTACCCAAGTGCAAAGCAGTAGTGGCATCTCCTCTACTAGTTTAGGGTTTCTGGGTATTCCCATATTTGGACAACTGGCTCAGCACTGCCCCTTCCTGGAATCTACTCATTCAGGCCAGGGACTTGTTGCTGTAACTGTGCATAGACTTGGGGATTACAGTGAATATAGAAACGTCCTAACTACAGCCAGTCCAGTCTCTGTGGAATTCATCAGAGCAATTTCAGACACAAGACTTCAATTAGCAAAATTTCCTCAAACAAGAATTACATCCCTTAATCAAAAGCCCAAGAAGTCGTATCTCAACAGAAGCTAGCAGCAAGACTAATTCTTCATTTTCTAGGCTCCATGACAGTCTCCCTCACATTAGTACCACTAGCTAGATTCTACATGCAAGTTCATAATTGGACATTGACTGGTCAATCAGAAAACAACCCATGTCTTTTCCAGTGATTAGGTTCATAGGTTCATACTAGGCTATCTGCCCTAGGGCATTTATAAGCCTAGCCAGAGTGTGTTTGGCTTTTGCCACCCATTTTAAAATAATTTTGCTATGCCTTTTTTCTAGGTTAGTATACTGTGCCTCTGTCTAACAGTGACACAGAAGTGATACCTGGGGTAAACCTACGATCTCCCATCCACTCATCAAGATTCCTCTTGAAGAGAGTCAATGAGGGACTCTGCCTAACCTGGACTGGGATTTTATTCCAGAGTGAAGGGAGCCTCTGGGTTATGAATCTGTCCCAGTGTGTGCCAGAGTGTGTTTGGCTTTTGCCACCCATTTTAAAATAATTTTGCTATGCCTTTTTATACTGTGCCTCTGTCTAACAGTGACACAGAAGTGATACCTGGGGTAAACCTACGATCTCCCATCCACTCATCAAGATTCCTCTTGAAGAGAGTCAATGAGGGACTCTGCCTAACCTCGACTGGGAATTTATTCCAGAGTGAAGGGAGCCTCTGGGTTATGAATCTGTCCCTCCAGCATGTCCTATTTATTTCACTGCTGAGGTTCAAGTCTCTCGAGCACGTGGCTCGATGGGATTTGGATTTTCTGAGGTGCAGCATGTCCATTAATTCCGGGTTGGACATGGCTTTATACGTCAGGCACAGATCGCCTCTGAGCAGGCGGTATGCCACTGAGTAGAGCTGGAGTTTCTTTAACCGGGCAGCATATGGCATCTGTTTGAGCCCTTTGATCCTCTTGGTGAGATACTTTTGGGGTCTTTCCAGTTGCTGCAGTTGTCTGGTAAGGTACATCCCAAAAGGGGCATTGTACTCAATTATGGACCTAATGAGGGATGAGTAAAGAGGCACGATGACCTCCCCTGATCTAGATGTGAATCCCTTCATGATTAGGTGGGCTATATAAAATGTTTTTCTAACCACTTTGGCCACGTGGTTGTCAAATGAGAGATTGCTATCAACTTGGGTCCCCAGGTCCCTAATTACTTCTTCTGTACTTAATGGATTACCACCTATGTGGTAATTTGTGGGCACTTTGTTTTTGCCATAGGGGATCACTATACACTTTTTGGCGTTTAGCTTGAGGCCATGGCTCTGGCTCCAGTTGTCTGTTTCTATGAGGCCCTTTTGGAGGATGCTTGTGTCGGCTGGAGTGTCGATTATGGTGCCCAGTTTGCAGTCATCTGCAAACTTGGTCAGCCACAGTCCTTCCATGTTGGGCTTACCTCCGAGAAATATATACCGAATAAGAGCGGTCCCAGGACTGAGCCTTGTGGGACGCCACTTGTAACTGGTTTGGAGTCTGACATGGCTCCAGCAATTCTAACCATGTGGGTTCTGTCCTTGAGCCAGTTTGCAACTCATCTAGTGACATAGGGGTTTATATTTAAGCTGGTGAGCTTATCTATAATGCTCGAGTGGGGTATTGTATCGAAGGCTTTTGCGAGGTCCAGGTAGGCTGTGTGGACCACCTTCCCCTCGTCAATGGCCTTAGTGACTGTTTCAAAGAAATCAACCAGGTTTAAGAGGCAGGATCTGCCCTTAACAAAGCCAAACTGGGTAGGATCCAGTGTCTGTAGGTCCCCAATATCTTTATTTATGAGGTCCATGATGATCCTTTCCATAGCTTTGCAGACCAAGCTAGTCAGGCTTATGGGGCGATAGTTTCCAGGATCCGTTGAGGCACCACCTTTGTGGAGAGGGACCACTGTTGCTGTATGCCACTCTTTGGGTACATATCCTGTAGTAAGGCTGAAATTGAACAGTAGTTTTATGTTTGGGTTTAGCTCTTCTTGGAGTTCATGTAGGACGCAGCCCGGGACACCGTCTGGTCCCATTGATGCTGTGTTTTTTGCTTTGGAGAGGGCAGCTCTTACCTGAGCATCTGAGATGTCGGGGGCAGCACTCTGCTGGGATAGATATTTGCCCTTTTGGTGGGGAGTTTGCACTGAATCTGTCAGCTAGGATGTTGGCAATGTCTGTGGGTTTGGTGTATTTTTTGTCATTTTGGATTAATTCTGAGCATATCTGGGAATTCCCACCCAGGTTCCTAACATAACTAAAGAAAGCCTTGTGATTATCCTTAGTGTCCTGTGCAATTTTTCTCTCGAAGCTGGCCTTAGACGATTTTATGAGTGCCCGTAGTTTTTTGCTAATACTGATCAGAGATGCCTTCCCTTTTTGGGATTTTGCTCTATCATGTAGTAGCTTCCTCCTTCTATTGTATAGTTTGTTTATGGCTGGGGTCCACCAGACAGGACGTCTGCCTTTGGTGGACTGGGACTTGGTTTTATTTGGGATTGCATAATCCATGCATTCCTGAAGGTGTTCATAGAATGCGTTTATAAAGGATTCTGCGGTCTGGGCCGTATTTTCCACAGGCCCGGGGCTTTGAAGGATTCCACCTCGGTTTTGAGGAGTGTGAAATTTGCATTAGAGAAGTTTTTCACTGTGGTTTTCAGGGCAGGGGGTGGAGTCGGGATGTGAATATCCAGTGAGATTAGTTTATGGTCTGATCTTACCAATGAGGGATACACTTCTGGTCTGGAGCATAGAGTCCCCATGTTGGTGATGATCAGGTCCAGTATTTTTTCCCCTCTTGTGGGAGTGGTAACAAGTTGTTCCATAGCATTTGAGTTTATAAATTCTAGGAACCTTTGGGCTAGGGTGTTGGAGCTAGAGTAATGCTCCCAGTCTATGTTTGGGTAGTTGAAGTTGCCCAATATAATGGTGTTTGGAGAGACCTTCATATTTTCCAGTGATCTCAGGAAGGCCGAGTGGGGTTCCTGGGTTTGGGAGGGTGGTCTGTAGCAGGCTATAAACTGGAAGGCAGTTTTACCCACTGTTAGTTGCACATGGATAGTCTCTGATGCTTCGTGCTGTGCCACCAACCTGGAGGTGTGGGTATCTTTGATGAATATTGATACTCCCCCTCCTTTTGTGGTTCGGTCCAAGTTTTGGGGCCGAAAAGCATGGTATGAGGTATAATCTGGTAGTGCTGGGGTGCTGTTGGGAGCCTTGACCCAGGTTTCTGTTACTGCACAGATATCGATGTTCTCCATGCTAAGGAGAGTTTCGAAAAGTGCATCTTGAGGTTTAGACTTCTGGCGTTGAGTAGCATTACTCTTAGTTTCTTATCCCTTGTGATACCTATGGAGGTGGGTTTGTCTTTTGAGCCTTGCCTAAAAAAGGCACTATGGGGGTAGCAAGAGCCTTTGCCAATATCCGAAAGCCCAGGAGTGACAGGTGCAAGCCGTCCCTAGCGAAGCATCGTGGCTTGTCGAGCATGTCATCCCAGGCTGACAGGCATTGGATCCCCTTTGAATGACACCAATACTTAAGCCAATTGTTGAAATTGATCATCTTGTCTTCATATTGTGGCATCATTGTTGGTGAGGGTAAGATGCTACTCAAGGTCAGGGTCATACCAGCCTGGGCTACATGCTCAGAGAGCTCCTCTATGTCTCTTTTCATATAGTCCATGGAGGTACGTCTCAGGTCATTCACACCAGCATGGACAATGACTGAGTCATATTTGTACTTGCCTTGGAGTGACCTGAGTGCTTGTGTTATGTGGCAGATCCTAGCGCCCGACAGGCAGCTCACCGTGACCTTCTACTTGTTCAGCCTGGTGAGCGGGACGTCAGTGTGCCTGACGATAGAGTCACCTATTACAAGTGTATCAGGTGTGTTGTTTAGCCTTAAGGGCTGTGACTGTTCGGCACACTGGCTTTGTGAGCTATGTGTTGTACATGTTTTGTTTTGGGGTAGCGGTTGCTTTGGTGTTTGCTTTGGAGGTCTCTGCTGCTTAGGCAGATTTTTATTTAGAGCCTCTGAGTATGTTTTTGTGTGTTTATGTGTTTGGTTTGCTGTCGTGTTAGGTCTACGTGAGACTGGAATTGTAGTGAGTGTGGTTTCCTTCTCCTCCTGACTGGTTACACCAGTACTGAGTTGAGAGAGCTTAGCCTCCAGTATGGCTATATGGTTGCATCTCTCACATGTGTCGGAATTTATTGGGAGGAGGAGAGGGTTGTCTGTATACATGAGGCAGTTGTAACATTGCCTCAAGATTCCCAGATTCACCAGCTGGACCAGAGGGGAGATTGACAACTGACCTTTGGACATGCTAGAATAGTATTGGGAATTCCTTTATAATTAAAAAAAGAAAGGGCTAATGGGGAACAAGGTACTCCAGGGGAGTTTGTGAGGGTGTAGTGCTTTTAATTTTTTAGTGCTGACTTGTATAATTGCTTTAGTGGACAAGTGCCAGGTAACTTAAATGCAATGTGTTACAGGTAACTTAAATGCAAAAACGACAAACAGTAACTTTCTTTCAAGTGAAACAAGGAAATAAGTACAGTAAGCAATGCAGATATCACTAGGGATCTGCAGAAGCGCTGAAAAGTCGCATTTTAGGTGGAATTAGCGTTTCAGGGAAATAAGCAAACAAGCATACAAACAAAGCTAGATTCAACAGGCCTGGATCTAGTCTATGCTACAGCAAACAAGGTGTGCAGACCACGAACCTTCTTAATGTAAAATAACTGGTCTGAAGCCCAAGTGCTTAAACCAGAACTAGTATACTTTTAGAATAACAGACACTGAGCCCTCAATCAGCAGTTCCCAACTTAGAAGGATGTAAGCTACCTGTCCTGCCACCACAGTGCAGGTCACAAACCTTCCTAATGTAAAACAACTGGTCTGAAGCCCAAGTGCTTAATCCACAAGACTTAGAATGATAGCTACACTTTAATCAAGTTACTACCAAGCAGTAATAAATACAATTGAATACTTTAAAGAATGCCTGGATTAGTGCTCAAGGTATACAAACAAAGCTAGATTCAGCAGACCTGGATCTAGTCTATGCTACAGCAAACAAGGTGTACCAATTTCAGTAAGAAGCAGTTCAGATATGCAGGCACTATAAGCCTTTAACCAGAAATTCCCAGCTCAGAAGGGCAGAGTCCAGCATCTCCTCCCACAAGAGTGCAGACCACGAACCCTTCTAATGTAAAATAACTGGCCTGAAGCCCAAGTGCTTAAACCAGAATTAATACACTTTTAGAATAACAGACACTGAGCCCTCAATCAGCAGTTCCCAACTTAGAAGGATGTAAGCTACCTGTTCTGCCACCACAGTGCAGACCACAAACCTTCTTAATGTAAAACAACTGGTCTGAAGCCCAAGTGCTTAAACTAAAAGGCTTAGAATGAGATACACCAAGCAGTAATAAATACAATTGAGTACTTTTAAGATGATGCAAAAGCAAAATAAAGTAGGAAGAAACACAACTTTTTTTTTTCAGAAAAGTAGCAAAAACAGTAGTAAAAACAATTCACATGCAGTGTAAGCTGGCACACTTGAGTATGTAGCAATATTAGTCCACACACAGTTTGAAAAAATGTAATTAAATTAAAAAGGACTAAAAGCAAGTGCAGAAAGGGTTTATTAGGTAGAATGCGGTAAAGAGATGGGACTGGGGGAGTGTCCTAGATAAAATCTACAGTGGGGCGGCACTGCAAAAGCCACCAAATTTAAACTACAACCAAGAACAGGGAGGGGATGGGGTGGGGAAACCAGTTTCAACAGAGATGTGAGGAATCAGAGTGCAAATTATAAAACCAAAAAAATATATACTGATCTCTGTATATTTGCAGAACAGTAAGACAACAGATATCTAAGCAACAATTTAGCTCTATAATACAGAATAATACAGAAAAATATACTCTGCTCTAAATATTTGCAGATGAACATTTGTAGAGCTCACATACAGTATTGGCCACAATCTGTTCATGCTCTGCAGGGATGTCCTTTCATTCTTCTTCCCTCCAAGCAACAGTGTTTGCCAAGAAAGAAGCTGCCACTCCTTTCTGACTGCAAGGCTCATTCTACCAAATCTGAGGCTTTGTCTACAGCTTTCTTGTATAGTATTCCAATTGATAACATATGTGCTGCAGCTGTCTGGTCCAAGGCACATATCTTCATTTCACACTATAAATCAGCTATGCAGTCCAGATCTAGAGCCTCTTTTGTTTCAACTGTGCTTCAGAACATCTTTCCATAAGGCCTCCAAAGGGAGAAAGTAGTTGGAGACTCTGTCTCATACATTGAGGAATGGACAGAAAAGACAAAATAAGATACAAAAGTTACGTACTCACCATAACGTTAGATCTATGTTGTCTGTTTCCGTACTTCCTCAACTACCCTCTCACCATCCCTGTCTTAATTTTTGTCTAATTATATTTCCATTCTGTGATGATTCTAGCTGACCCCCCCCCCCCTTGGCTTCTGAAGGTCGTGTCTTTTACTTTATATTCTTCTTATCAGCCGTGCAGTGCTTAGGTATCTACTGATACCATTATAATTTTTAAATTCCCTTTTTATTAGCAGACTAACTCAATCTGAGGTAGCTCAGTTCTTGCACAATGGATTATAGGTGGGGAGGGGAGTCTGAGCACCAGATCCAAAACTTAGAAATGGCCAAAGCATGATCCAAGACCCATATGTTGAGGATGGATGGAAACGGGCAACACAGATCTATTGTTATGTTGATTACATATTTTTCGTTTTTGAGACAGGGCAATAATTCTTCAAAACTCCTGCATTCAGACCTGATTTCTTGAGGAGCTGGGTAATCAGAGCCTCTTTTAATATTGTTGGAAAAACTCCAGTCCTCAATGAGAAGCAAATGATTCAGAAAATAATTGAACCAAATGAACCGAGACAGTACATAGCTGGGCACACAGCTGAATTAACATTGATGAGCTGCTTATGATTGCCCTAATCAAGGTCATCACAGCCTAAGTAGGTTCATAGGCGTGTACTAGACTAATGGCCCTGGAGCCTTTACAAGCCTAGCCCATATGATTACCCTGGTATCATGCCACCCGACCTTGGTTCCCAGTGTCTCTGTTGAGTAAAGCCACTGGAGTGATCCCTGGAGTGAATTTTCTATTTCCCATCCACTCATCAAGATTTCTCTTGAAGAGGGCCAGTGAGGTGCTCTGCTTGACATGTATGGGAAGTCTTTTCCATAGCATGGGCAGTCTCTGGGTTATGAACTTGTCCCTCCAGCATGATCTGTTGATTGTGGTAATGAGATTGAGGTCTCTGGAGCGATGTGGAGGGATTGGTACTTTTGCGGCCTCTCCAGTTGTTGCACGTGTTTAGTGAGGTACATGCCAAATGAGGCATTCTACTCATTGATTAGCCTAATGAGGGAGGGATAGAGGGAGACAATGACCTCTTTCTTCCTGGATGCAAAACCCTTAGTAATGAGATGCGCCACATAGAAGGACTTTCTGACCACAGTGACAATGTGGTGGTCAAAAGTGAGGTTGCTGCCAACCTGTGTTCCTAGATCTCGTATAATGCCTTTCCAAGACCAAGTTGTAAGGCTAAGTCCAGTGTGTGTTCAGATTTGTAGTTTGCAGTTTAAACAACCCAGATGAAGCTTAAGCTTTCCACTAAATAAAGGCAAGTTTGCAGGTCACATCATCAACCCAGTTATTAAAAATCTCCCAAGATTAACTGTCTTGGGAGTTCGTGAATTAGGTCAATAAAGAGGCCCAGAAACACTTGCAGAAAAGTGACAGTGTAACCTAGAAGATGGAACTTACGAAATATCTGCAATTTGTTTGTACTACGAGGACATACTCAATAGTATTTGATCCTCCACCCACATCCTTGGGTTAACTCCATGCCCAATGAATATCTTATGATTACTTCCCCACCCATCCTCCTCTGCCTATGGATGTGAATGATGTGATAACCTGGAGGAATACAGGCCCCAAAATATAACCTAGGGCATTTGTCCAATAAGATTTCAGTTAGAAATGCTAGACTGACGAAATTGAGCCACTCTAATAGATACTAAGTTTATTTCTAGTAAACCTGGTGTTACACAAAACAGCCCTAGAAAGTATGCTAAAAAACTGTTCATGCTTACCAGTTGTAGAAGATATTCCAACTCCCAACAAGCAACTATAGGGCAACTAGATCCCCTATCCTTGTGGTATTTCATACTCAAGTGACAGCTGGTAACCCTAGCATGTCTTGATACAGCTGCCCCATTAAGGATGCTTGAGAAAAGAGCTCCTATTGGCGTAAGCCTTATGGATCCTTATAATCCCAAGTCTCTCACAAATTAGAGATCAATAAGTGTAGAGTCAAAAGGGTAAAAGGCCAGCAGGTGGCCTCTCGGATTGGATAAACCATCACAAGTATAATAAATAAAGCACACCCAGGTTCAGCAGAGGTAGATGACATTAGTCAGAAGACTGTTGGATACATGCTCTAAATAAAATGTTAAACAAGAATTTGTTGGTAATTTGAAAAAAAAAATGAGTGATTCAAAATTGTAAAATATGTAGTTTGTTTAGAAATCAGAACCAGAAAAAAACTATACAGTATTCCCCCACTACCTATGATGAAAGTAGAGGTTTTCAAATTAACAGATGGGTGTCCTACACCTTAAGGGATTATGGGGTCAGTTCTGCCCTTTGATTCATGTGGTATCTCTCTGATCTGTAAAAGTTTACCTGTTTATTAAATGCTAGGAATACTTGTTCTAGGCTGTTTTTTTTTTCCTCTTGGAGTGAACTAATTGGTAGCAGACTATAACTTGAGATGTTGTGAATGGTCTACTCCGATCACTCTGTAGTTTAAGAACCTGAAGTCAGAAGTTCTGAGGCTTTCAGCTTGGAGGATTAATGCCTTCATTTTAAATAAGGGGCATGGTAGTCGAAGTAATCTTAAATATCTTAAAGAAAGTACTTGGAGTTTGGGTGAGTTTACATTATTCATTCAGTGGGATGCAGTTAAAAAGCGTAAGATGTTTTTGTGTTATAATTGTAGGTGATGTGGAAGCACAAAAAGTGCCTAGCAGCTTCAGTTACAGATATATTTACGAGAGACTGCATCAGCAGGCTTTAGATAGTGACGTTAAGGTTGTAAGGAAAGAGTTGAAGAGCCTGATAAGACAGAAGAAGCAGCTAGATTAAAGTGCACAAAACACAGAAAATTATGAGTGGGTCTCCGTTTGTAGCCACTTTATATGTTAGAAATATGGATGCCAAAAAATTCACATTCAGAGGGAAACTCAAAAGGTGAATCTTGGCATCCATGTCGAGGGCACATAATACAGGGTTACAATTGGAGACCTGATCATAATTCTTTGTATTGCATGGAGCTTTATAGTTAAGAGTAAAAAAGAAAAAAAAGTACTTTTTGCTTTGCTGGCTTTCATAGCCAGTGAAGTATTTAACAAGCACTGTTAAACTTGACAGCCACAAGTCAGGGGCAGGTAATATTTGAGAAACTCAGGGATAGATCGGAGGCACAGCAAGCAGAAACTAAGCTGTTTTTCAAGTTCTCACATTGTATTTTGCTGGCCGGCACTGTCATTTGTGAGTGACTAGTGTGAGACCTGATCGCAGCTCTTAGGGGAATGCTTGATAATAGTTTAGATCTGGTCTTGCACTACTATGTAGTGCTTAATTATAGTGGCTTTTTTTCTGATATTGGAGCATAGTCATGGCACTCCATGAACTACAGATGTGTTATGAATTGGATGATGAGGCAAACCACCTGCTGTGTTACGTGATTGGGAAAAAACAAGTGAAATGAATTTTAAAAATTAGTGGTGACTTCTGAAGGAAGGTAGTGATAAACAAAAAAAGAGGGTGGGATCAAAGCCTCATGAGGTGACAGAGTCCATTAGCGATTTTTACAGGAAATTATATATCTCTCACTTGAGAATAAATAAAGCTGAGTAGATTAATGATTCTGTAGGAAACTATTTAAATGTTAATTTGCCTTAGGTGTGTAAGAAACAGACATGTTGGAAGACTCAATCCCAGTTGAAGAATTTCAGGTGATCACAGGTTGGGGTTGTGTCACAGGAAAAAGCATCAGGCACAAATTTTTCCCGTTATAATAAAAATAAATAAACAAAGAAAGAGGATAACCATATATGGAGGGAATGAGGGGCCCAGTGCCAACGTATGGGAGCTTCAGGAGCCACAAGATTTCTGTAAACCTGGAGTATCCAGCAGAGAGTTATAAGGCGGAAGGACTCCTTATTTTTAACTGTCATACAAATAATGGCCTTCAGATCCTCTGACTCCTCACAGGAAGTTGTGGAAAAAGGAGGCCCCAGTCCATCCAATTGCAGAAGGGATGTGTTTATGCACATATGTATGTGAGGTCACATGTGCACTGGATAGATGCAAGCTATCAAGCAGCATAGTGCTGGTGAATGGAGAAGTGCCTGCCAAGGCAAAATGTGGACTTTGAAAACTTTTACTTGACCTAGTGCTAAGCAGCAGGACATATTCTCTAAGGGTGCAGCCCTTTGCCTGCATAAGCAGGTCCCAACAAACCACAGGCAGTTGTCTAAAGTCTGTAGCCCAAATGAGGCCTGGTGCAGGAAGACTCAGTGGGCCATCCTCAGCCTGTACCACTGAGCCTACAGTGCATGAAGGAAGCCTAGGGAGAAGAGTCCTTAGTCCTGCTACAGCAACCCATTGCAAAATGTCACACAAAGCAGCTCCCTCTAATCAGCTGAGTCACACACATGCTTCAGCTGATAAACCAGCAGACAGCCATTTTGCTTACAGAAGTGCCTCATGGTGGAGGCTAAGAATGCACCAAGCCCCTCATAATACATTGAAGCAGAGGACAAGTGCAGACTCGAATGTTTACTAGTTGAGAGTGAGATCATGAAATACTACAGCATTACCTCCTTATAGGTTACCACCTTATAATACTTGTTGTCTGTGTTCTGCATTAGTCACTGAATATAGTACAGCTGCAGCAGGGTCCCCTGTATTAGCTATAATAAATAAGTTCCTACCTTGTCAGTTCATCTACAAGAGACCCCTCTCAGTGGGTCACAAATAGCTCTGTCATCATTTCATATCTGAATGACTTATCCATCCAGTGGCATTTTATGTAGCCTTGCAAACAGTGTAATTGTCAGATGTTCCGTTTATTTGTGCAGATTGTATCAAGTGGACTGGCTCAGTGTCAATGGACAAATTAACAATCTTATGGGCTGAGCACACACTCCTGTACATTATAATTCATTGTGCTCTGACACAGAGCACAAATGTCTCTGAAAATGCTGATTTGGAATGGAAGTGATAATGACCCCAATCTTAGAACCACTGATGGGGTCCCCTCGTAAATCAGATTGTACTGTCTTATATATTGGTCCATAATCTGCAGCAAGTAACATGCCAGAAAGCAGTGGTGCATCATTATATGACAACAACTTAAGAGGCAGAGATGCAGTGTTATTTATTCTACATTTTTGATATAGATAGTTCAGCTGAACAGAGGTAATTTTCAGCAGAGATCTTCAGAGAAAAAAACATAGCCACATTGTAGTCTTATTTAAAGTGACATATATGGATGCATGTCTTTTAAAAGGTGATATTTAGCAGACAAAGTTGAAAAGTACTGTATATATGATTTACATATGGCACATAATGAAAATGCTCAAATATGATCAAAGCTAAGACAAAACACATTGTGTGTGTGTGTGTGTGTGTGTGTGTGTGTGTGTATATATATATATATATATATATATATATATATATATATATATAAAATACATTAATACTGTACATTAAGTAGATGAGAGTGGATCAGCAGTATTAAAACAAGATCACTGTGAAATTAAAAGCAGTTGTATATATTTGTATGTGGCTGAGTAAGGAAAGAGAAGATTACAGGTGAGGAGCAGGCAGAAGCAAAGGAGGTAGTGAAGGGAGCTTTGTGAAGTGTAAGCAGAAGGCAGCATAATTTCAGCAGAGAACGAGACAGACTGATAAGTGTGAGTAGTGAAGTTGTATGAGTTAGGTATTTAGATGAAGAGGGGTCAGAAGAGACTATAGGGAAGAATGAGAGAGGACGAAGTCTGAACAGTGGAAGGAAGGGGGTTTTGGATGGAATGATAAAGAGGCAGGTGGGAAAAAGCTTAGTTCACTTTGATATTTATAAGAGGCAACCTGTTGTTATTAAAGTTTCATAGGTTAATATTAGGCTGTTGATCCAGTGGACCATTTGCACCATAACCACATGATCCTACACTGAATTTACCAAGACATGAATTAATACCAGACCCCCAGGAGGATGAATTATTTTTGATCTACTTTTGGCTCCTTTCCATAAGGGCTTGAGGGTCCTGACTGTGGGTGACCTCTCTCAAAAGTCGACAGGACACTGAAGAGTTTGGGAGCTTTACAAATTTCAGGGTAATTCAGTACTTTAGCCATAAATCATCAGGCTGTACTTAGTTTCCCCTCAAATGTTTGGCAGTGTTCTTTACAGCCACAGATACCTTGAGTTAACATTTTTCCTGTAAGAGTACCATTGAAATTTCCTCACTTCCTCTTACGTTCTTCTTGTCTGTCCCAAATCTTCCTCACCAGATTGTCTTCTGCTTTTCTACACATGTGCCCAAACAACCTTAATCTGTTCTCTTTGATCTTTGCTGCAATTGGAGCTACTTTGGCTTCTGCTCTTATGTCCTCATTTCTTCATCTGTCCCACAATGTGCATCCTATCACGTTTCTCAGGCAGTTCATTTCCATCACCTGTTCAACTGTTCTGCCTTTACTGCCCAGGTTTCTGTACCATACAGTAGTACTGGTCGCACCACTGTCTTGTACACCTTACTTTTCAGCTTCTTTGGCATTCTTCTGTCAGACTACACCTGATACACTCTGTGCCAGTTGACTGCAGCCCCCCTGATTCTGGCTTTGGCCTCTTCATTCAGACTACCCTTCTCCTCAACTACTCCTCCCAGATACTTGAAGCTGTTTACCTGTTCCACTATCTTCCCTTCTATCTCTATTCTTCTGATTTCCCCAATTTGCTGCCATTACCGCCATCTTATCTGTGCTTAGTTTCATCCCATGTGCCTTCAGATTTGCATTCCATTCTCCTATCCTTTGCTGAAGTTCTAGCTCAGTCTGCCTCTACTGCCACAATGTCTGCATACACCAGCTTTGTTGATCCGTCTCCTCCACCCTGTTTGGTAATGTAGTAGTAATGTAGTCACCAGTATGAACAGCAGTGGGCTCAGGCTTGAACCCTGATGTACACCCACATCCACTGGGAACCCCTCTGTGAGGCCAAACCCTGTTCGTACTTGAGTCATTGGGTCCTTGTACATAGCCTGCACTAATTTTACCAGTGTTTCTGGGACTTCAAACCACCACAGTGCTGCCCAGATCAGCTTTCTTGGGACCTTGTCATATGCCTTCTCCAAGTCTAGGAATGCCCAGTTAGAATCTGTCCTCATTTCTAGCTTCTCAAGTATCTGTCTCAATGCAAACATCGGGTCAGTTGTGCTGCATCCTGATCTGAATCCAAATTGCTCATCTCCCATCTTACATTCTACTACTCTGCGTATCCGTTTATCAATCACCCTCTCCATAACTTTCATGCAGTGTGATAGGAGTTTGATGCCTCTGTACTGCCCACAGTTGTGGATGTCCCCTTTGTACTTGTACACTGGCATGAGTATGCTTATTCTCCAGTCATCTGGGATACGCCTTTCTCTCCACACTGCTATTAGTACCCTCAGGAGCCATTTCTCCCCTAGCTCAACCAGCATCTTTATCATATCTGCTGTGACCTCATCTGAGCCTGCTGCTTTCCCTGACTTCATCTTCCTTAGTGCTGTTCTTACGTCTTCTAGGGTGGCTCCTCTTCTTCTCTCATTGTAGACTGTTTCTGGGGCAGTACAGCTTCTGTGGGGTTTTCTTCATTCAGAAGCTGCAAGAAATACTCCTTCCATCTGCCTTTGATGTCCTCTGGGCCGGTGAGCAGGTTGTTGCTGGCATCCCTTATGAAGGGTGTCTGGCTATCTTCTTTATCTTTCTGTCTTTGCCTTGCAACCTGATATAGTTTCTTTTTCCCCCTTACTGAGTCACTTTCCAGAAGTTGGTACAGTGCCTCCGATGCCCTATTCTTTGCTATTGCAACTTTTCTTAGCCAACCAGTAGTCCTTCCTAGCCTGGTCAGTCAATCCCAGAATATTCAGGAACTACTCTATTTAACTTCCTACTGTTAACTCATTCACTGCAGTGGAGCTCTGGAAGTTTGCACTGTAACTTCCATTGGGCGGAGCCTAAGCCTTTTCATAGGTTCATAGGTTCATACTAGGCTATCTGCCCAAGGGCATTTATAAGCCTAGCCCAGAGTTTTGTGGCTTTCGCCACCCCTTTAGTTTGAAGGAAACTATGCCCATTATTTTGCTGTGCCTCTGTCAAGCAGTGACACTGAGGTAATCCCTGGGGTATATCTGCGATCTCCCATCCATTGGTCAAGATTTCTCTTGAACAAGGCCAGCGAGGTGCTCTGCCTCACATGTACCGGGATTTTGTTCCACAGCATAGGGAGTCTCTGGGTGATGAATCTGTCCCTCCAGCACGTCCTATTAATAACCGTGTCAAGGTTTGACAGAATCAAATTATGTTCTCACATTTCAAACAAATGTTCATATATCTGGAACCATAGGGGTTATGAAAGAAGTATAAATGGCAAACTCTTCAGCACAAACTATTTTTATAGTGGTAGTATTCTTTATGTTCTAGGTCTTAAACCAAATCTTGTAAGTTACAGTAATCACAGTTACTATTACATTTGGAATATTTTGTAGGCAATTTATAACAGCTCAGCAACCACTCAAATTACACACATACTGTCAGCAGCATTTTATTCATCTAGCTGAGAGCTTTCTTGTGAGGCTAAGGAGTTCTGTCTGTGTTACGTGGTTGTTGAGATATTTAGAAAAATGTGAAAATTATATCTGTATAAATTAATATCATAAAAACAACAGTTCATATATATTTATGTGCACCAGAGAGAGGTAAATATTAATGCGGTTGAGTTTGTCATCGTGTAAGCTTTAAGTTGAAATCTTTTAAAACTTTGTACATACCACGGCTTTGGAATTATTGATTCAAATATGAACAAGCAATATTTGATGCTTAGAGGCATGCATCAGTAGGCGTTAACTGCAGATGCACCTGGAGTCATATGTAATGAGTGATAACCTGGCAAAATATCAAGCCCCATAAACCCTGAGAACATAGCTGCCTACGAAGAACTGTTCAAGGAAATCCTATACAAGCATGTTAAAAGCTGTAGAGAGGCAGCTTTTCCCACCAGGGAGAAGTACAGAACTCACTCAAAAAAACAAGCCACCCTGGTGGAATCACAAGATCTGTAGGTTGTATAACAGAAGGAAGAAAATCTTGGAAAGAATTAGGAGCTGCAGCACCCAGCAATATAAAGCACTTCCATCAGTCAACAAACAACTCGTAGGACAAATAAAGTCTATCATAACCAACCACAAGGCATTCTTTAGCTATGTACGCAACCTCAAAAGCAATGCACTTTTGTGTGCAGAGCTCATTGTCAATGGAGCCACCTGTACTGAGCCAGAAGATATAGCAAACCTACTGGCCAACAAATTCAACTCCAACTTTACCCCTCTCCCCCCATTAACCTTCCCTCAGAAAATAGCATCAAATATAACTCCCCCTCCTATCACTAGAGAACATGTCCTTAATGCTCCCTCTAAGGCCAAGAACACCACATCAGTGGGCCCAGACAGTATCCCATGATGCCTTCTGAATAGCAAGAAACATAATCTGTCAGGCCGCCTGGAATTGCTGTTTATCAGTAGCCTCCAAGCAGGCTTCATGCCTCCTTAATGGAGAACAGCAATAGTCATCACACTGTACAAAGATGGGCCATCTGCAGACCCTGGAAATTACAGACCCATAAGTCTCACTAGTCTCATATGCAAAGCCATGGAAAGAATTGTCATGGAAATGATCAATAATAACATGGGAAACTTCCAGACATTGGACCCAACCCAATTTGGTTTGATCAAGGGCAGTTCATGCTTACTGAACATGGTGGACTTCTTTGAGAAAGTCACCAAAGCAATGGATGAGGGCAGAATGATTCACACTGCCTACCTTGACCTGGCCTAGGCATTTGGCACAATCCCCCATTCAGGCATTTTTGACAAACTTAAGAGGTTAGGTGTAAACCCTTATGTCACCCAGTGGATAGCCAGCTGGCTCACAGATAGAACCCAGGAAGTTAGAATTGGGGAGTTGACCTCTACAAAGAGGCCAGACACAAGCTGAGTCCCTCAGGGATTGGTCCTGGGGCCTCTCCTTCTTGGGAGTTACTTCTCTGAAGTCAAGGCCAACATCATTGGCCTCTGGCTGACTAAATTTGCAGATGATTGCATATGAGGAGGTCATTGAATTGCACACTGGCACAAATTTTCTACAGGAAGGGTTGACATAGATAAAGAACTGGTACCAGAGCCATGGACTAAAACTAAATGGCAAGAAATGCATAAATAGTGTCCTTCGGGAAGTCATCCACCCCTGTTAACTATCATATTGGAACACACCCTTAAGAGTTGACTCAATAATAGTCAGGGACTTAGAGTAATCTAGCCTTTGACCATCACATGTCTGCAGTAGTGAGGAAATCATTATATGTTGCGCAACTTATAAACAAAGGTATGTCATCTAGGTCCAGATAAGTCATTGTTCCACTGTATTTGGCATTAATCAGACTTGTCATTGAGTACAGTGCACCAGGCATATCTAATAATTGGAATGACCACAGAGATTCCTCACTAAAAGAACACAGGTCATAAGTAACATGTCCTATGCAGACCGTCTCAAGGCCCCATCCCTGTATTCTGTCTCCTACAGGCTATTAAGGGGAGATCTGTGCCTGGTATACAAGGCAATGTCAGACCCTACTCTGATGTACCTCCTGCATGTCCGCAAAACAAACACCACCAGAATTGCCCATTCTAAAGACTATAACCTTACCTTTTGTATAATTAAGACTTGCTGGAGAGACAAGTATGTGTCCCAGTTACTACCCCTTCTCTGGAACAGGCTCTCCATCCATGTGAAGCAAAGTTCCTCCTTAACCCAATTCAAGAGTAACTTGGAGAATTGCATGGGGAACAAGAAATCCATCCCTGATTTGGTACCTGTGTCTCTAAGGGACACAGGTAGCCTGTAAAGGGTTAATCTCCCAGGCCCCTGCTTGTAAATATTTCACCTCCCAAGTCCCTGCTTACACTTATCAAGGGTACCAGAACTTGTCAGAGGTTGAGATGCCTGGCTAGGCTTAAAAAATCCCTTATGGTCATTATCCTAGTAAACACCTATAAGCCTATATTTTCCAGGGTTAGGCATGCCTGTAGGGATTACAGTATTTTGTTAAGGCTTCTAACATTGAGCATTGCCACCTTAGTATTTTGATTCTGAATGGTTATGTAGGTAGTTTGAGGAGACTGACCTTGTTGAAAAAAGGCATTATAGAGGCAGAAAAAGTCTTTGCCAACATAGAGAGGGGGAGAGAGAGAAATGCAGGCCATCCCAAGCAAAGCAGTCAAGGTTGTCAACCATCTCTTCCCAGGCTGGTATGTGCTGGATCCCTTTAGAATGGTACCAGTAACTGAGGTAATAAAGTAAATTATCTTTTGTATTGAGGTGTCATTATTGGTAATTGTAGGATACTGCTCAATATTAGTTTCAAACCCATTTCAAGTGCATATTCTGATAGCTCCATCATGTCCCTTTTCAAGTGATCCAGGGAGTTGTGTCTCAATTCATTCACTCCCATGTGCATAGTGATCAAGTCATGTGTACCAGGGTGAAGGGACTTCAGGGTCCGATTGACATTGTGCTCCTGGTAACTGAAGGGCAGCTAACAGCCACTCTGTCTTTGCTCAGCCTGGTGAGTGGAGCATTTGTGGAGTCACCTATGACCAGGACTGTGCAAAATGTACAAGACTGGTCCTGCTGCCTTAAGGGCTTCTGCATGCTGGTTGTGTGACCACTTCATATCATCTAGGCAACTTAAGTGTAGACTCAACACAGCACTTTCCTAGAGTTTTCTCTCTGATTTTAAAGTCCAGCAGTTAGACAGTGAAAACATGTGGTACAGGCCTCTGCAGTCTTATCAGAAAAGCTTGCTTATGTAGTTCCTTCCCTACAGTTACATATCTATGTTAACATGTGGTTTGACTTTGGTTTTGAACAATGTCTTTAAAGGTAAAAATCTAATTTCTTTTTATAGGTATTGTACAACTTGGGTATGTGGTAAGAGTACAACATATTGCCATAGCAATTTTTAGATTTTATTTTGTCCAGTTGCATAGTCTTTGACCTGAGGTGGCATCTTGGAGTATGCTACAGTATAACTGATTTCATGGCTAGACATCTGTTAGGCATATGGAGTGCCATTTTTATCAGGGCGAATGTAAAGATGTGTGAACTCAAGCCAGCAAGTTTCCCTGGGGGGACAGACAACAGTGTGTTCGGGCTGATATGTCAACAAATGTGCCTATGTCACAAGTGATAATTCAGTAAAGATGTTTGAAAAAAAAATATATGGTTTTGTGGAGGAGAGGCAAACATCTAACAATTCTAATTGCAATGGTGTTCCAGAGAGGAGCAGCACACAGTAACAAAACACTGTTATTGTTGGTATGTCTTGAAGCAGGAGAAAGCATAAAATACAGTCAGCTGGGATTTTATGGTTAGGGTAATGGCAATATTTTCATTTCCTTAGAGAATAATAGGGTTAATAAGGAGTATATATGAAAGGTCAGAAGAAAGAATTAAGGTGAAAGGGTTCTTCTCTAACATACTGTGTTTGAAAACCAGAATCAGGCAGACATATGTCCCCTTTTGTTGTTTGCTTTATATGTAGAACCATTAGGAAGGAAAATCTGGGATTCACAAATCCGATGATAGATCTGATATGGTTATCAAGAAAGGTTAGCCTCATTTGCAGATTGTACTTAATGAATCCATAAAAGGACATTTTGGTGTTGCAGGACATTTTGACAGTTTCAGGTCTTTTCTGGATACAACATAAATAAAGATAAAATACAGGCTATAAAAGTAAACTATGTACCCATGCATTAATATTTTCAGCAATACCAACACATTAATAAAGGTACATCTTTTTATATACTGAAGTATTTAAGTGCGTGGATTAAAAAGGATTCTGTTACGGCAACTAAGGCTACATGGGAAGAGACTAAAAAGATAATGTAAAAACTCAGAAACTGGAAGCTCTTGATTATAGACATGGATAAAAAGATACAAGCAGTAAAATGTTTTAAGTCTTATAAACAGCTCAGATAAATTTTTATCAACCAAAGTAGTAGCTGTGGATGATAAAGGCTGAAGGAATATGGGAGGGAATAAGTGAACAAAGTGGTTCGGGTTTACCAGGTTTGAAAGAGTATTTTAGAGCTATGCAGTTAACGCTCATATACATAACTCAAGCCAAAGGTTAAACAAAGTGGAAACGTGGTGATGATGATTATGAAGAAATGGTTGGGGGGAGTTTGAGAGTAAGAGAGAGTCTGATTTTGTGTGCACGTCCTTAAGGAGAATAACAACCACATAGAATATTACACTCATAAAGTAGAAGTAAGTGTTATAACTAAGCCAGCACAAGAATGAAGAAATTAGATTTTACCAATAGAAATATCTGCAAGTAGTGATAATAGACAGTATGAGGAAAATGATAAATGAACCAAGGTAATAGAGTGGGATGAGGTTAAGCAGACATTTGGACTGCAGATTAAAGACGGTCTTCTGTATCAGGGATTGTTAACAGAGTATAGGCAAAGAGGAAGGGATAGAGGAGAGTAAAGTGAAAGACCAGCTCTGGCAGAGGCTTTTTAAGTCCAGAACTGATGCAGCTGTTAAAGAAATGGTTAATTCACAAGGCATATAAAATATTGCATTTTTACCATAAGAGTCAGTCAAAGTAAAAAAAAAAAATTCTTAAGAGAATGAAAAGGCAAATTTAGAAAGGGACAACAGGAAATGTGTAAGGCTCCCAAGTATGCAGTAAAGTCTAGAAATGTAGAATTTTTGTATGGAAATGTCTTCACAGTTATTTTTATAATGCAGTTAGATTGCAGAATATTTTTCTCAGGTAGATATCAAAATGCTGCAGATGTGATGGGGAGAACAGTGATAAACAGAAACGTGCTTTTGGGGAATGAAATTAGTTGGCATATTTTAAAATTTACCCAGGGAGTACTTTGCCAGAAATGTTGGGGGAAACAAACAGTAGTTACTAAGAGAATGATTATTCTGAGTTGGGATACAGGGGCCTGAATTTCGTAGACATAGTAAGGCATTAATAAGTTTAATGCTGTTGCCTGTCAAAAAATACAAGTACTAGAAAATGTGAATCAAAATCTATACCAAATAGATTGTGTAGGAAGAATACATGTAGAATAATACTCAGGAGAAAGAATAAGGTTTAAGGGACGGAATGACTTAAGCAATATTTAATGCTAGTTTATTTTCAGTTCTGTTAATATATTTACAGTAGTGTTACAGTTTAACATGTATTACTTTTACAAAGTTGTTAAAAAAAGAAAAAAAAAAGGTTTGTGAATCTTGGAAGTTCAGTGGGGCACCATGTTGCAATACTGGTAAGCATAGTCGGCCTTAGGCATAGGCCGACTAGGCGGCCGCCTAGGGCGCTGGTCTAGCAAGGGCGATTTTTCTGTGTTTATTTGGCGTAGGTAGACCAGGATGGGGGCACCGGGTGGTGTGGGGAGGGCGCCATGGATCCCTTTTGCCTAGGGCACCAGTTGATCTAAGGCCACTCCTGCTGGTAAGCAAAATGCTGGTAATTTACACACTGAGAAGCTGCATGCCCTACAGCACAATGCTCTGCAGATAGACAGTAGTTGACATCAAGCAAGTAGGATCCTAAAACACTGATGTCTTGTGAGGTCCCCAAAACATTCCTCAACAGAACTGAAGGAAAAATGCTACAGCTGAACACACACTGTCACTGCTGCATGACATATGGTAACATATTAGAAGGCAACAGTGCAGTAACACAAAAGTGCATCAATATCTTATGATATGTTACTGTCATATTATATTGCCTTCTGATATGTTTCTGTTATACAGTACTTCAACACTGCCTCTTCATATGCAGCTGTCATACAGGACTTCACATACAGTAATATTCCACCATCTCCTTAAACGTTATTGTGACATAACTCTGCACTAATACCTTTTGACAAGTTATTGTCATAATACTGCACCTGTTTATATGATTACTACCATAGAATACCATACCACTACCTTCTGATATGTTACTCTCATGTAACTGTACCACAGCCTCTGAATATGTAACTATCACAGAACACTGTGCTGCTGCTGTCTGGTAGGTTATATTACACCTCAGGCTTTTGATATATATTGTTATGGAATAATACATTGTATTTTCTGATGCGTTACTTTCAAATGCACTCTAGTGCAGTTTTCTGCTTTGCTGTCATATAATAAACTACTGCACTGCAGCCTTCAGACATGTTATGGTTATATAATGCTGCCTTCTAATATGTCATTGGTATGTAATACTGCACTGTTGACTTCTGATAGGTTACTGTTCTAAAATATTGCATCTCTGTCTCATGATTGGTTACAGTCTCCTAACATGCTGTCACATAAACATTGTAATGATACCTTCTCATATGTTACTTGTCATGCAGTACTAAACTAATGACTTGTTGTATGGTAATGTCACAAAATACCCACACTACTGCCTTCTGATATGCCACTGCCATAATGCTATATTCACTGTTTTTTAATAGGTTGCTAGCATTTAATACTGAACCACTACCTTCTGATTTGTATTATATATTATACTGCACTGGAGTCTTCTGTTGTGTCATTTACTTTGAATGATTCATTGTCATATAATATACTGATTCTCACTGTAATACTCATACTATAGCACAGTCTCCACATACGGTAATATTACTTAACACTGCTGCTTTATATGTTATTGTCACAATGCCAAGGTGCTGCATATAGGATGGAACATTGCTGCTAACTACCTTAAATTCTCTTATGTATCCTTAATAACTCCCCCTACAAATTCCAAGTAATTCAAAAGTCCACTAGGTGATGTAACAAACCTCCCATAACAGAGCAGTAATGACTAGTGCCTACTCCTCCAAACATCAGGAATAATTTCTGCTGCACCAGTTCTATGCTCCCTCTAACATAACTAAGCTACATAAAACCTGTCTATCCTCTATCTGCTTTCTGCTCAACATGAGCAGATACACAAGCACTATTTGCTGTGGGACACTGCATGGTCTTCCAGTGGATTTCAAGTCAGGTTATTTGTTTAGAGATATCAAAACCCTTGTCCTAGGGCAACATGGGATATACATGAATATGAGTTTTGGCACAGTGGCTTGTTCTATACATAAAAGTAATTGTATGTATTATGCTAAGAGCTTGATAGTAGAATGTACAGTTAGTGCACTACAGTACTGAAGATGTCCTTCAAGGATGCATCTGCAGTCATAACATATGGGTTGTCCTGCCTCAGGCAGCCCTTCGGTCGGCCGGATTCCAAAGTCTGGGTCTGGCCTCGGCTGATGTCGCACTTTCCCCGACGTCAGAGCTTCTGGGGTATAAAAGCATCAGCCGACGCCATTTTCCTCGGTCTTTCTTGCCGCGCGGTGCCCGAAGCAGAAGCTGTTCGCAAGTGCCGGTCGGTCAGATCCAGAGATTTCAGCTACCGAAGACTTCGAAAAAAGCTAAGTACCCCGTTGGGGACTCTTTCTTGCCTCAGCCGATGTCAGACAAAGTAAATAATTGTTTAACTTGTGGGAAACAAATACCTCATAAGGATTTCCATTCTTACTGCCTTCCTTGCTTAGGCCCAGACCACGACATAACAGCTTGTTTAGCCTGTGCCTCCTTCAACCGACGGACTCTTAGACGTCGGTCGGAGTTTGCAGAAGAATTTTTTGGAAACGCATTTGCTTATAAGATGCCGTCGGAAACTCCGACTTCGCATATGGCCAAAAAACGCAAGGAAAAGGACCGACACTCGCGGCCCGTGGTTTCGGCTGAAACCACGGCTAGGCCTACCGCGAGTGTCTCGGTTTCGGCTGAAACCGAGTCCACGGTTATCCCTACTACCGACACCATACCTCCGACCACCGAGGCCAGAGAGGCCCCGGTTGAGTCGGCTTCAGAACTCCCCACTGAAGCTAGTGTTCAGGAATTGTCCGACACCATACCTTTGGACATCTCTACCCCTGCACATGGGGCAGCTAGGCCCCCAGCTTCAATGTCTATTAAGGCCTTCACCAGGGCCAAAGCTGCCAAACTTTCTAAAGCTTTGCCTGCCAAATCTACATCCCAGAGGCCTTCATCTAGTTCACAGATTCTCAGTCTTGCTGAGGACCTTATATCTCTAATTAGGGGTTCCCAACCTCACCCAGACAAGGCCTCCCAACCTCCTCCAGACAAAAGGCCCAGGACTGAGCCCTCTGAACCTCACTCCTCAGATTACTCCACGGATGCATCTGATTTGTCAGACCACCAGGAAGGGGCCTACTCACCTTATGAGGATTCAGATGCAGAAGAATCTATCCCTTCAGCCTCCCCCCCTGAGGAATTTTCTTTTGGGGAGACTTTACACTCCATGAGAGAGCACTTTCAATGGCAGGGTCAAGATTTCTCTGATTCTAGAAAAAGATTAAGGACCTTTTTGCATTTGCCCCAGCATAGCCCCTTAGCTATACCTCCTGTACTAACTGTAATTGATGATGTGTACAATGATGTCAGTACTGCTCCTGATTCTCTTCCTCCGGCCCCCGCCAAACCTGACAGATATTACAGGGTGCCGGATTCTCACTTCCACCTGTATAAAGCTCATGCTGCAGACCCAGAAACTATTTCTCAGGGCCCTAAAGGGGTTGCAGCCGCTACTGCCAAAAACCCCCTACCCTCTGAAAGGGAATCTAGAGCATTAGAGAGATGGGGGAAAAAGGTTTATACATCTGCTACTCTTTCTGCCAGGGCATTAAACTGTCAATTCCATATGATACAATACCAAGAATCTTCGTTAGATCAACTGAATAAGAAGCTTTCTTCTCCTGAACCTTTAGACCGTAAATCCCTTCAGGAATTGGTACACAACTCACAACAGGTCAGTAATAATTTTTTAAAATGTGGCTATGATGCACTGGAGGCTTCATTTAGATCAGCTATGACTGGAGCAGTAATTCGTAGGCATGCCTGGCTAAAGGAGCAATCTTTGCCAGACCATGTCAAGGCTAAACTCCTCGATGCTCCAATGGAGAAACAAAATTTATTTGGCTCCCCTGCACAGGAGATTTTAAAGAAGGTTGAAGAAAAAGCAAAATCTGTGCAAACAGTTAAAGATTTCCTGCAAGTTCAACCTCCGAGGTTCAGCAGAAACTGGCCTACAAAGAATTGGTCCTTTCCAGACACCTCCAGAGCGCAGAGAGGCAGGAACAGACGCCCTAGAGGCAGAGGTCAATCAAAGGGTTCCTACAGGGGCCGTCAATGGCAGCCTGCCAACCAGAGGAGTAGTGCAACAGCTACAACTACAACTACAACCACTACGACAGGACAGACCCAATGACTTGACTCTGATTCCGCCTACCAGGGATAAACTAGAAGCACCCTTGGGCGGAAAGCTGGCTTTATACTCAACCAACTGGCATTGCATTACAAAAGATACATGGACATTGCAAATAATAGACAAAGGATACAGGTTTCACTTCCACACTTTGCCAAAAAAAAAAGGCGGAATGCCAAACCTACCACCAAACCAGAAGACAGAGGCTTTAAGACAAATCAGCAATTTACTTCAGATGAAAGCCATAGAAAGGGTACCATCTACCGAACAAGGCCAAGGATTTTACTCCAGATTATTCCTTGTTCCAAGAAAAGAAAACCAATGGAGGCCTATTCTCGACCTGTCCGCACTGAACACATATCTCATTGTGCCAAAATTCAAAATGCTGACCCTACAGCAGCTTCTTCCCATGTTGGGCAAGGAGTCTTGGCTGGTGACTCTAGATCTCAAGGAGGCATACCTGCACGTCCCTATCCGACCAGATTGCAGAAGACACCTCAGATTTCTTGCAGGATCAGAGCATTATCAATTCTCAGCATTGCCCTTTGGCTTATCTACTGCGCCCAGAGTATTCACGAAATGCCTGGCATCAGTAATTGCACATTGCAGACTACAGGGAATTCAAATTTATCCATACCTGGACGACTGCCTAATACAAGCGGACAACAAGAACAAATTGTTAAAGGACTTGGTCTATGCCATACACCTGCTACAGGCCTTGGGATACACAGTCAACATCCAAAAATCAAGACTAGTACCATCCCAAAGGATAACCTTTTTGGGTGCGGATCTGGACACAATCACTCAGATGGCTTTTCTCACAGAAGAAAAACAACTTCCAGATTACTTCATGATTTTGACAAGACAAACTCAGCTAACTGCAAGGAAAGTCCTGCAGGCCCTGGGTTACATGGCATCCTGCATACTCTTGATTCCACATGCCAGGTTGCATATGAGGAAATTACAATGGTACCTAAGGAATGTATGGTCTCAACACAGTCACAGTCTAGAAACCATGATACCAATCATTCCATGCCTTCAAAAGGAATTCCTATGGTGGGCTCAAGCCTGCCAGTCCAACAGAGGGTTGCCTTTCAACAAACCAAAAACAAGGCAGACCATCACCACAGACGCCTCAGACCGAGGATGGGGAGCACACATGGAGGACAAACGTATCCAAGGCCTATGGCCTCAAGGACAGCTAAGCATGCACATAAACCAAAAGGAAATGCTGGCAGTGAGGCATGCAATCGAAGCATTCAGACCCTTCCTTCAGCAAGGACATCTGTTAATAAGGACAGACAACACCACGGTCATGTGGTACATAAACAAACAGGGAGGCACCCATTCCTACCCTCTATGCCGGATGGCTATGAATCTGTGGAACCTATGCCTGAATCTCAATATCCAGCTTCAGGCCAAATTCATACCAGGAAAGGAGAATTCACTAGCAGACAGCTTAAGCAGAACTACCATGGATGCACACGAGTGGATGCTGCATCCAGACATCTTCAAACTCATAACAAAGAAATGGGGAATGCCAGAGATAGATCTGTTCGCCTCCCCACTCAACCACCAACTGAAGAAATTCTGCTCAAGGACATACCACCCACAAGCTTGGAGGGTGGACTCTCTTTCAGCTGGAAAGCCCTAACAGTATATGCCTTTCCACCACTCCCATTGATGTACAAGGTTCTACTGAAGATCAGGGAGGAACAGCCAAAAGTAATACTAATAGCTCCGGACTGGCCAAAACAACACTGGTACCCGCTATTGAGAAGCATGTCTCGGGCGAATTCTTGGCCTCTTCCCCTATGGCCTCTTCTTCTAACACAGAGCAATTTCAAGACCCTACATCCCAACTTGAAAACATTGCAGCTAACTGCCTGGAAAATTCCTTAAAACCCAATTTTATCTCAGAGGGTGAAGGACATTATCCTGGAGGCTCGCAGACCTTCCACGAGAAAGACATACTCAGCTAAATGGAAGAGATTTCTTATTTGGAGCACATCAAAGGGCACAGATGTCACAGTGGCAAACCTAGCACACATCCTAGAATACTTAGCAGAATTGTTCCACAATGGCCTGTCTTATTCTTCCATTAAGATTCACGCTTCAGCAATTTCAGCGGAATACAACATAGATCCACCTATCTTCTCACACCCTCTTCTCAGACAATTTTTGAGAGGGATCAAAAATGTAAAACCTCCAAGAAGACCCCCCCCTACCTGCATGGGATCTCAACTTTGTGCTGGAAAAATTGACACTACCTCCTTTTGAACCAGCAACATCAGCAGACCTACAGTTTATATCTTGGAAAACTGCATTCCTTCTAGCAATCACTTCAGCAAGAAGAGTATCTGAGTTACAGGCATTAATGGCAGTGCAGCCTTTTCTTATTTTTCACCAGGATAGAGTGTCACTGAGAACCAATCCTACTTTCATGCCAAAGGTGGTATCCAGGGTATCCTTGAATCAAGCTATTCACTTGCCTACGTTCTTCCCTAACCCACAGAACAAAGGGGAAAAGCTTTTGCACACCTTGGATATACACAGACAACTACGCTACTATCTGGACAGAACTAAAGTCAACAGAAAAACTGACCAGCTTTTTGTAGCATATGCAACTGGGGTGCAAGGAAGAGCAATTTCCAAACAGACAATTTCAAAATGGATAGGTAATTGCATTCGCTTTTGCTACTCCTTTCATGGAAAGACACCTCCTGAAAATATCAGGCCTCATTCCACAAGGGCCACAGCCACCACTACAGCTTTCCTACGAGGGGTGGCTACCAAGGACATTTTAGAAGCTGCTACCTGGAGCTCCGTGCATACATTTGCCAAGCATTATAATCTACCTTTATACTCCAGATCCCGAGCAGGGTTTGCAACTGCAGTACTGCAGGGGATCTTAACTACACCATCCTTCTCTTAGTACCTCCTCCCCCAGACTGGCTATGGTATTCTACCCATATGTTATGACTGCAGATGCATCCTTGAAGGACATAGTACAGTTTTGTACCTACCATAAATGTAGATGTCCAATAGGTATGCATCTGCAGTCAGGATTACCCACCCTCCTTCCCCTCTGTGGTATTACTAGGGTGCATACCCCTCTTTCAGCTAGCTGGGGGAATCTATTATGGTGTATTTGTTTGTATATATATATATATATATGTATATAATTTGCTAATGTTTGGAACTTCCAGCATTTATCCAAATTTAGCCTTCGTAGAGGGCACCTGGCATCTGGGGCAAGAAAAACTGAGGAAAATGGCGTCGGCTGATGATTTTATACCCCAGAAGCTCTGACGTCGGGGAAAGTGCGACATCAGCCGAGGCCAGACCCAGACTTTGGAATCCGGCCGACCGAAGGGCTGCCTGAGGCAGGACAACCCATATGTTATGACTGCAGATGCATACCTATCGGACATCTACATTTATGGTAGGTACAAAACTGTACTTTATGGGGATAGCTCAATCAAGTGTGAATCATCTGAATAGCTTTTATTAAAAGTAGGGTTTTTAGTCACAATGATCAGAAACATCTGCCTCTCGTAGAGAGGAATTTTTGAGGTAGAGAGTGGTGGTTCTTAGTGGGCACTGACCACAGGAATCCGTGGAAGTACCAAAATAAAAAAAAAAATTTGAAGTCTGTGAATTTACTTAAGGAGTACCAAAAGTTATTTGTAGGTGCACCTATGGATTGCAAAGCAGGCTGGCCCAAGATGCAATATCAAGTCTGTAAACTGCAAGAATTGCTTTGTTTCACATTGATGAACTTGAAAATGTACTGAAAAGCAAAGAACTGAACTGTAAGTGACCAGAAATGTGCTAAGCAAAACTTTATTTTTTTCTTATAGAAGTTAGGCATGAACTTTGATGTTATGTTTCATTGTAAACAAACTGCACTTAAATTAAAGAAAGAGTCTCTAGTGTGTTATGAATCCATTCTTATTTGGGGAGACGTATACCCCAAACCGTTCACACGGCTGAGAATGTCATATTACATGACCCAGAATTCCTGTTTCAGAACAGTAAAGGCATGAAAGCAACTCTTTCATGCAAGTAAAAAAGCATGAAAGATCTTGATTTGTCACACTCTGATATCACAATATAATCTGTTAACCATTTGAAGTGTGTCAGAAACTGCTAAAGCGAGTCCCAAAACATGGAGACAGAATGGACGGAAAAATGGAATTGCATATAGTAAGTCCGACATGTGGATTTCCCAGAATACTCTCTTTTCTGTGAGGTATAGTGATCTTGGAGTTGGTATATAAGTTCCGGGGTTCTAGGGGGCTTGCCCCCCACTTCGGGGGTGCAGGGGAAAATGTAAAGGAGAACAACAATTATCACGATTTGCTCTTTTTCTGTGGGGTTTTTTTTTTGGTTTGTCAGCACCCTGCATTTTGAGTGCCAATATTTCAATAGGGAGCCTATAATCCTGACATAACAATAACCCAAGACATTGCTCAATCT